>NW_028269908.1:0-177753 GCF_054644295.1 Miniopterus natalensis
TACCAGGTATTTGAGCTCTAGACTCTGCTACCTTGACAAGCAATTATATATATATATATATGTGTGTGTGTGTATACACATATATGTAAACATATATATACTAGAATTGCATATAATACTCCCCATCCCACCTCCACAGCCCACCGCCCCCCAACACACAGCCACAAAACCTACCACCAAATCTGTCCTGTAGAATACTTACTGAACAGGCAGGCAAGAATCGAGGAACTCGGGATCGAAAACAAGAAGTAACGGAACTTGCTGAAGGTATTTTCAAGTCATAATGACCTGGGCCTGGACCTTCATGCTATAGAAAAAAATGTTTTTAAAAGTGTTTCATAATTACTAATATTTTATATATTTTAATGCTTTATTTGCCTTCTACAACTAAACATGCAAATCATGCAATATGGTAGTAGAAAAACTGGATTAGGGCTTGGAAGATCTTATTCATGTGTGCCCTGGCACAAGTCATTGTGAAATGGGGAAAATACCTGCTTTATCTACTTTACCTGCCTGGTGGATGACTGTGAAGACTACGTGTTGAGTGACTGTAAAAGTCCCCTTTTGGGAACCCTAGTACACTGCTGGTAGGAATGCAGACTGGTACAACCACTATGGAAAACAGTATGGAGGTTCCTCAAAAAATTAAAAATGGAGCTGCCTTTTGACCCAGTGATCCCACTCCTAGGAATATATCCTAAGAATCCTGAAACTCTCATCAGAAAGAATATATGCACCTCAATGTTCATAGTAGCAGAGTTTACAATAGCTAAGATCTGGAAACAGCCCAAGTGCCCGTCAGTAGATGAGTGGATAAAAAGCTGTGGGACATTCACACCACGGAATACTATGCAGCTGTAAAGAAGAAGGATCTCGTACCCTTTGGGACAGTATGGAGGGACCTGGAAAAAATTATGCTAAGTGAAATAAGCCAGGCAGAGAAAGACAAACATCACATGATCTCGCTTATACGTGGAATCTAAAGAACTTAATAAACTGATGAACAGAATAGATTCAATGACGTGGAAGCACATATCAGACTGATGAATGTCAGAGGGATGGAGGAGGGTGGGTGGGTGGAGGGGGAGAGAGTAACCAAAGAATTTATATGCAAATATGCACAACCCAAGGACATGGAGGACGGTGGGGAGGGGGACTGGGGAGGGGGATGGGATGGGGTGGAATGGGTCATTGGGGAGAAAAAGGGACATCTGTAATATTTTAAACAAAAATAAAATTAAGAAGAAAAAAAAGTCCCCCTTTGCTCCTGCCTGAGCCCCTCCCCACACTGGCATGCCTCACTCCATACTTGTCTGACTGTTAAGAGTCACCTGCTGTTCTGAGCTGTTAGCTTTCTAAGACACACTTATTCTTTCATATAACTGTAATATATGTTATCTTAGTACAAATAAGTATTCACAGCAATTCCCTGACATAAGTACAATGCTATGGGATTAACAAAAATGGATGAACACAATTTTTAAAAAGACAAACATAAATTCACAAGGAGGAAATACAATTGTTCAGTGAGGAAATGAGTAGGAGGCTTTAACCTTATTAATAACCAAATAAGTTTTCATTAAAGCAACAATAAGGTTCTTTTTTGGTGGTTCTTTTTCTTCTTAATTTTATTTTTGTTTAAAATATTACAGATGTCCCTAAGGAACTCACCCTAGAAAATTAACAAAGGTAAAAAGAAAGAAGGAAAAAAGGAAGGGAGGGAAGGAGGAGGGAGGGGAAAACAAAACTTTAACCACCAGCATAGCATGGACACTCTTGTATGATTCTTTCTGGTGGAAGTATAAATTTGATTAGCCTTTCTGGAGTACAGTTTAGGAAACTCTGAAATAACTTAAAAACATCCAAATAGAGAAAGGAGAAAGAGACTAGTGACAAGATTGTTGCAGAAATCCAGAAGACAAACGAGTCCTGAGCCCAGAGAAGGCAGGGAGAATGGAAGTGTTCAAAACACCATAGCAGACAATGTACACAAGATGTTAGCCTTTTATTTTATTTTGTTTTCTAGTAATCCACTTTTTTCCTTCTCCCATTTTCAAATACCTGTGCTATTTGACAAAAATGAGTCTTTCTGGCATGACGTCTTGGCTGTTTCTAAATAATGCAGGCGCTAGGGGAAGCGGGTGGAGGTAGAGAGAAGCCAGGAGCTGGTCCCTGTTGAATGGGCACATGGGTTGGATACAGCATTCTGTCCATGTGGTGTATATTTTTTACATTCTTATAATACAAAGTTAAAGACAATGTATATTTATTATTTTGACTCAGCAATTCCGCTTTTAGGAACTCACCCTAAGGAAACAACTGAGAATGTGGCAAATTTTTGGCCACAAAGACATTCGCTATAACATCGTTTCTAAAGGTTGGAAATGAGAAATAAACCAAATGACCAAGGACCTGTGTCTGGTTGAACAAATTGTGATTCCTTCATCCAGCCATCCAGGGTCGATGAATTTTTATAGACATAAAAGCTATTCCCAAATATTGTGAAGTGAAAAATAAAAGCTTAAAAAAATGTGCTTGAAAAAAACTGGGGATGGAATGCTCACGGATAGTTGTTTTCTCCAGGTGGTGGCATGTTGAGTAAAAAGAAACATTTTTATTTTTAATTTCCTTATCAGCGCTTCCTAATTTTTCTACAATGGACTTGAGTACTCTTAAAATATGAAAAACAATTATACTTAATGTATAGATAAATGGATATGGAAAAGAAGTTTAAGAGAAAGGGAGAGGGGAGAAACAAGGGTTAAATTAACAGAAGGTGAGAACAGGAAAAGGTATCTTGTAAGAGCCTTATAATAGGTGAGGTTGGACCACAAATTAGCCAAGGGATTTGGCAGGACAAGCGCCCAAGTGCAGGCCCTGCCGTGTAATTAGGGCTCCATTTCTCAATTACTCCACCGTGAATGGAGCCTGTTATCACAGCCAAGCACAAGTCTGATCATCAAGGAGTGGATGCACCTCCTAATTTTACAACTCATGGCAGAAAGCTAAAAACAGTAATGTTTTCAAACCAATGCACATGTGGGACAGAGACTACTTTCTGTATGGAGTGACCTCTGCACTCCCACTGAAGAAGCCTGAGCCACCACAAAAACAAAGGCGTAGAAAGCAGAGGCAATCGGGGAGGAACAGTTTGCGCAATGTCCCCTCGCTTTGGCCATAACAAGCACAGTGCTCTCAAGCCAGATTGGTAGCTGGAGCAAAAGCTGCTGCTGAGTGTGTTACCATTGACTGCATGCCTGTGACAGCCCAGCTGTCCACAGGATGGCCAAGAAATGCCACCACCTGCACCCTTTCCCACCAAGCCTAACGTGGCTTTCATTTCTAAGCTTCCAAGTCATGAGCTCCTTGGGAGTCCAGGTGGCAGGCCTAGCGAAGCACTGATGTCTGCCTGTGTCATCCAGCAGCCTCCCTGCATGGGGCCTAGTCACTTGGATAAAAAAGACTAGGACTTGGGGCAGAAAGAAATGACTGAGTGCTATTTGTCACACATGTCTGATGAAATCTTTAAGTGGGAACATTAGGGAAGTGGATACAGGCCCAAGTTCATATTCCAAAGACCACAGGAATGCTGTTCTAAATGAAAAGTAATGATCTTGCCAGGGTCCTGCAATGGGTGGGAAACATTTCCTGCAGAGTCCTGGCTTATGCCCCATCGAGGACACATGAGTGGGCAGAGCAGGAATGGAGGGAAGGGGACACTGTCCAGGATGGCTCTGAATGTATGTCAGGAAATGGATCTCATTCAACAGGAAGGTGTTTAAAACAAGAAGGACTTGAACTGTGCCGAGTCTGCCTTGAGGTGGGGGACTCTGCTCCCTCGTTTACTGGGGATCACTGGATGTGACCCAGAGCTCTGGTCCACATTATGTGCAATTCATGGGTGAAGGGCAGCATCCAGGCTCATCAAGCAGTACTAAGCACCTCTTGCATAAATTGAATGGGTCATTTCTTAAACCTTGCTATTGTCAGGGCCATGCTTTGGCAACCCTGGGTTCCTTGAAACTAAGCCTTTCAAAGACCATTGACATTTGGTGCCAAGGAAAACAGAACTGTCACCTTCCTAGAGTCTGCTGCCAAAGGAAACTACAGGAACCCTTTTATATAGTGCCCATTCTTCTGCTTTGGGGCATGATTATATCTCAACCCTCCTGACAAGATGAGAATATCTTTCTCTTCCCTTTAAAAAGTCTTATTTAATTGAGTTTTTACTCGAGGGCAACTTTAACCAATGGGAGCTGTAGAGATTACACAGATGAATAAAACGCTATCTTCAAGGTCAGAGTTTAGAGTCCAGTGAGGGACACAGGCAAAACCAAATAAAAACACCCCAAAAGAATCAGTGAAGGTATGAGGAGCTGGAATGGTGCTGACTGGGGGCTGAGCTAGCTGCCTGGTTCCAAGATTCTAAACCAGGTCCTTGTGTAGCTGGAGTGTGCTAGCTTGGTGTGACCTCAGTGGGCCACAGGATATTACCAAGGATAGGAGCTTTCCACTCACTGCAAAGGACTCCAATGTGTAGGCCCCTCTGACTTTTCTGGTGTGCCCCTGGGTTCCTGTCATAACATGAAGAAGCTTGATTTATTTGGTTACAAATGCTTATGGACAATAAGGCTCATTACCATTATAGGCCTTTGGTAAACCCTGCCAGACTCCTCCTCCCAACACACTCCTTTGGGGCTGAGAGGGTGGAACTGGCTCACCTACACAGCACTGCTCAGCAATGAAGAGGCTCCAGATGCCTCTGAAAGACTGTGTAGATGAATCAAGAGAATAGATGAGCCCAGACAGCATGGCTCAGTGGTTGAGCATCAACCTAGGATCCAGGAGATCGTGGTTCGATTCCTGGTCAGGGCACATACCCGGGTTGTGGGCTCGATCCCCAGTGCAAGGCATGCAGGAGGCAGCTGATCAATGACTCTCATCATTGATGTTTCTATCTCTCCCCCTCTCCCTTCCTCTCTCTGAAGTCAATCAAGATATTTAAAAAAAAAAAAAAAAGAATAGATGAAATGATCCCAAGTTTGTATGTGTTGAATTATGTCCTTCCAAAATTCATAAATGCTACGAATTTTTGTTCTGTTGAATATTAGTTGTCCTCCCCAAATTCAGTTCTGTGACTTTTGAATTCCTAGTACCTGAGAATGTAATCTCAGGGCAATGGCAATAGGGTCATTCCAGGTGTAATTAGTGAAGATGAGGTCATTAGGATGGGCTCTAATCCAGTATGAAAGTATGAAGCGTATCCTTTATAACAAGGGAAATTTTGGACTCAGAGGCACGTACATAGGGGTAATTTCCCTCCATGTGAAGACAAAGGCAGAGATATTGTTGAAGATTGCCAGCAAAGCCCTGGAAATTATGAGAGGGGAGGGGAACAGAAGGAACCAACAAGGCCGACACCATGATCTTGACTTCTAGACTCTGGAACTGTGAGACAATATATTTCTGTTGTCAAGCCACTCAGTTTATAGTACTTTGTTACAGCAGCCCTGGCAGATAAATACACAAAGTGTTCAACTCATTTCTTCATTCAACTAATATACACAGTGTGCCACACAGTGTGCTGGGAATTGGGAATACAGCAGTGTATAATTGTCTCCCAATATCCTTTCTCCTAATCCTTGGTATTAGAACAATTTTTAACTGCGCACATGTCTACCCAGAATAAAAATTAAATTTCCCAGCCTCCCTTTCAGCTAGGTGTGACCACATGGCTAATTTCTGGCCAATAGGATGGAGGTGGAAGATGTGTATGCAAATTCCAAGGAGCATCCTTAAGGAGAGGGCAGTTTGTCCATCTCCCCCGCCCTCCTGCCTGCTAGCTTGTCCCATGTTCTTGGCTCTGAGGGACCATAAGAATGGAAGTCATGCTTAGCAGAGCAGCACACAGAAATCTGATGTTGTGGATTTGCCACACCATCCCTGAACCACCTTTGTACAAGAGAAAAATATTTTCCTATCATGTTTAAAATAGTTATTTGGGGTCTTTGTTACTGGCAGCAGAACTCAGTCTTTTTTTTTTTTTTTTAAATATATTTTTATTGATTTCACAGAGAGGAAAGGAGAGGGGGAGAGAGAGAGAGAAACATCAATGATGAGAGAATCATTGATTGGCTACAGCCCACAATTCGGGCATGTGCCCTGACCGGGAATTGAGCCCCAATCACCTGGATCCTAGGTCGACGCTCAACCCCTGAGCCAAGCCTGGCCGGGCAGAACTCAGCCTTAATTGAAAAGATATACATGTTTCCCACTCTCGTGGGACTTACATTCTAATAGGAAATATATACCTTACTAAAAAATATGCTGGAAAATAACACAAAGGAACACATACAGTGCTAGGGGAGAGCATGTAAGAGGATAAACTGACCTGGTTTGAGGGGCCTAAGAAGCCCCTTAAAGAAGTACTTTTGAGCAGAAACCTAAAGAACAAAGAGAAAGGAGTTTGATGGGAGGCAGTCATAGGAGAGGTTAGGGTGGCCAAAGCCAGCAGGGCCTTCAGGGCAAGCCTAGAGAGGAGGCTGCTGTTCGTTTTAACCCTGTAGGGACAAATTCACTGCATCACAAAAAATAAATGACAGTGCATAAGCTGCTGTCAAAAACAGTCAGGAATGTGAAGTTCCGCTTTCTCCCCACAGCTGCTGTGTTGTTTTTCGCATATGTATCAACACTATGACTGGTTTTACAGTTTCCCTGCAGATGTAAATGTCAGTCGTCACCCCTGCATTTCCAGTCTCCAGAAGGCCGCAGGGCTCCGCAGCCTCCTCCGCAGGCAGGGGTGCTGACCTAACGGGGCGCCTCTCCTGCCCGGCCCCCCCCCCCACCGGGGCACTGCCGGAGAGCTGCCCCATCCCTGCTGCCATCTCTGGCTCACACACCCACTCTCATTTGATCCTCGAAACAGTGCAGGGAAATGCTGTTACCTCCATTTAACAGATGAGCAAGTGAGGCTCAGAGGGGTTAGAAACAAATGACTCAGCACCTCAGCTGCGGGAGCGAGAGCCAGTTACTCACCCTGCTTCTCCATGCTAGGAGGTGTCAGTACTTGGTTCTAAGCTTTTTTTTTTTTTTTAATCATAGAGCTAAAGGGAACCTAGAATAAGCACATTGTCTGTCCTTAATAATCCTAACAACTTTCAATGAATCATACTTCAAGAGAGAAAGGGTCAGAAACAAAATGTGTAACCCCAAATGTCTATATATACACATAAAACATAAGTAATATGCAACATGAACTGAAATTAGTACATGGGATAATAAAAATGATCCCCCCAAATTTGGGGAGATGGGTGTAAGAGGAGGACCATATTGAGTAACAAAGAAAACAGATGCCCCCTCCCCCCCCAAGGAGGGTAGAATTCTGTGTGGAGGTGGGCACAGAGAGAAGCTGGCAGCTTCTGGGAACTCAGGGGGAGGCAGATGGCAGGGCGGGTCTGACTACGGAAATTCCAGAACTCTGTAAATATTGGTCTACATCTTCAGAGGAAAAAGAAGGGAGACATGCATGTTGGCTGGTGGGGTGCAAGCAAATCTGTCAGAAGCCAAAATTCTTCACATTTGCGAAATGAAGAATTAATGTGCCTCTGAAGTCTAGCTCGGTACTGTTTATTTCTACTGAGAGAGAAACCGGTAGTCTGGGTTTTCCAGGTATGGGCTATGTGGGTAGGGCAGCACTGAGTGATCACTAACCTGTCCACACCAAAAATGTAGCTCGTATACAAATGCATGTGCCAGGGACGTCCAGGTATTTCAGAGTTGCTGCGGGTGTTTACTGGCCCATCCTCCCTTTTCCACATGACCTTGGGAGCATCCTTAGAAATCTAAGGTGGCATTTCTGCCTGGGAACTTCCAGTCAAGCTGGCAACTCCCTACTCCTGGTCACAGTGATTGGCCCAGGGTCGGGCAACCATCACCTGGCCAATCAGAAGAGCTTCTTTTTATTTATTTTTTTAATCCGCACCCTAGGATTTTTTTCCCATTGCTTTTCAGAGAGCGTGGAAGTGTGTGTGGGGGGGGACATCGATGTGAGAGGGACACATCAATTGGTTGCCTCCCGCATGCGCCCCGGCAGGAACCAGCAATCGAGCCTGCAAGCGAGGTCCACGTGTGCCCTTAACCAGAAACAAACAGGAGACCTTTCAGGCCAAGGGCCGGTGCTCTAACCACTGAGAAACCCGGCTAGGGCAGAAGAGCTTGCTTTCCCACACTCTGGGGGCTAGGCACCTGGGGCTGCTGGGGTGGTCTTGCTCAGCTCATGGAGAAACCATGTCCAAAGAATGGAGAAAGGTAAATAGTGCCCAAGGCGATGTGCACCAATAAATTCCACCCCAGCTTTATGTTTGTATTTTTTGCTTAAGCTAATTGGGATGGGTTTCTGTAGCTCGCCACTGAATAAAATCTTAATATATTCTTTTTCCTGTTCCCAGTCAAGATATTGTTATAAGAAGGAACGCAGGAAATTCCTCACACTCACAGCCAGGCAGGGATCTATGACTGCTGGTGTTAATAGCATCAGAAAAGTTGCACAAATTTTTTAAAAAATTGCCAAAATATCTTTTTCTTAAAAATTCTAGTACATCTGTAACTACATTTGAAAGGTCATATTTTTCCAAAAATGTTACCTACAAGTGAACTCATCTTTGAAGACACTGAGAATGAGACCTGCTTTCATTATCTTAACTTTCAGATTCCTTTCAATCTGTGTTTGGCTTTATTCAATAGGACCAAGTTTATTAATTATTTTTCTGTTCCTCATGAAATTTTAAACTACCAGCTTAGTTTCTTTTTGTAGTTCACTTTTTAAGTATAGTTAGTATACAATATTTCAGATATATAATATAGTGATTCAACACTTTTATACCTTACAACGTGGTCCCCCCACTAATTCTAGTAATCATCTGTCACCATGCAAACTGAACACAATATTTTTTACTATATTCCCCCTTCCCTTCTTCACCCATCCCTCCCCTCCTCCCCTCTGCCGGCCGTCCCTTTGATCTCTGTTTATGAGCCTCTTTTTGTTTTGTCTTGTTGGTTTGTATGTTTCTTGGATTCCACATGTAAGTGAAACCATACTGCCTTTGTCTTACTCTGGCTTATTCACTTAGCATAATACCCTCAGGCCCATCCATGTTGTCACAAATGACAAGATTTCATTCTTTCTTTAATTGCTGCAAAATATTCCCCTGTATGTATAGACTAAATCTTCATCCATTTGTCTATTGATGGACACTTAGGGTGATTCCGTATCTTGACTATTATAAATAATGCTGCAATGAACATAGGTGGGCATATCTCTTTTTGAATTAGTGTTTTTGTTTTCTTCAGATAAATACCCAGAAATGGAATTCTTGGGTCATATGTTAGATCTCTTTTTAGTTTTTTGAGGAATCTCCTTACTGTTTTCCATAGTGACTCCATCAATGTGCAGACCCATCAGCAGTGCACAAGGGTTCCCTGTTCTCCACGTCCTTGCCAACACAAGTTATTTGTTGACTTTGTGATAACAGCCATTCTGGCTGGAGTGAGGTGGTATCTCATTGAGAGTTTTGTTTGTTTGTTTGTTCGTTTTTTCCAAAATATATTTTTATTGATTTCAGAGAGAGGAAGGGAGAGAGAGAGAGAGAATCATCAATGATCAGAGAGTCATTGATCGGCTGCCTCCTGCACACCCCTTACTGGGCATAAAGCCCACAACCTGGGCATGTGCCCTGACCGGGGATCGAACTGTGATCTACTGGATCATAAGTCGGTGCTCAACAGCTGAGCTACACCAGCTGGGCTCACTGTGGTCTTGATTTGCAACTCCCTGATGATTAGTGATGTTGAGCATCTCTTCATAAGGCCATCTGTATATCATCTTTGGAGAAATGTCTCTTCATGTCCTCTGCCCATTTTTTGATTGGCTAGTTTATTTTTTTGTTATTGAATTGAATGAGTTCCTTATATATTTTGGCTATCAACCCTTTCATCAGATGTGTCATTTGTGAATATCTTTTCCCATTCAGTAGGTTGTCTTTTGTTTGTTTGATGGTTTCCTTCGCTGTGCAGAAGCTTTTTAGGTTGATAAAGTCCCATTTGTTTATTTTTGCTTTTGCTTCCCTTTACCAGCTTCTTTTTTAATTAAACTAATTCCTTAAATGCAAAAACAGCTGGAATATTCAGCATTCTTTCAGAATGCTAGTTTTAATGCAAAAAATATGCATTAAAAGGGATGTGTTATCCCTTTTCAAGCTTCTACTATTAAATGTGACTAAAACAGACAAATCATATAACACTCATTTGTGTCTGAACAGACTCTTTCCTGTTTATCTAATCCCTTCCTTATTCTTTATAGGCTTGTCAGGTTTTAAGAAATACAGAAACATCTTAAAATATTTCTGACATCAAATAAAAGAAACCCATTTTTGTTTGACATTGTAAGATTTTATTCCTACCACCAGGAAAGAGGTGCACATCTCATGTCTCGCTTATACACAACTATGAGAAATAATAACTAGAGAATCTGTTCAGCAAATCACTGGAAGCCCTGGATCATGTGACTGACTGATTCTAAGTTAAGTAGTAGTAAGTGGCACTATTTTTATTTAAGTAACAAAATATTTTTATGTTGACCATTTTGATGGTTCTTTTCCTCAAACATTACCTATTTTTTGACTTTTAAAAATTAGATATTGAAAAATTATAAAAGAAACAGAAAAGAGAGAAACCAAGTAAACAATTACGCTTAATTACAGCACCTCAGCATAGCCACTAATAGCATTTTGGTGCATTTTCTGTTTTTTGTACTCATAATTTTTCTTATATTATTTTAATCATAATATACATACCAATCTGTATCCTGCATTTTTTCATTACATATTAGATCACAAACACTTTTGCTGCTATTTTATAATTTTAACAATTGTTTCAATGGTTGTAAAATATCCCTTTAAGTGGATATGCAGTATTCTTTTTTAATTATTTCCCTTTTATTGGATATTAAATTGTGATTGTTGCTATCTTGTTATTATAAACAATCCTTTGATGATATCTTTGTATAGATGAATATTTCTGCAAATGGAATTAGGAGGATTTTCTCCAAATGGAATTAATGGGCTAGAAAATATAAGCAGTTTTTATAGCTCAATACATACTGCCAAACTACTTTTCACATATTACATGAGTGTATACATGTACTCCCACCAGCAATTAGTTAAGAAAAGCACCGAGTCTCTACTGTCCACTGCCAAGTAGATATTGGAGGGGAAAAAAGATTTAGAAAAATAAAATCTTCCTTACTCTTCTAAATAACATCAACAGCCCCAGCCCAGTGGCTCAGATGGATGGAGCATCGTCCCATATGCCAAAAAGGTTGTGGGTTTGATTCCTGGTCAGGGCACATACCTAGGTTGCGGGTTCAATCCCGGTGGGGCATGTACTGGAGGTAACCAATCGATGTTTCTCTCTCACGTCAATGTGTCTCTCTCTCTCTTCCCCCTTTCCTCTCGTTCTAAAAATCAATAAAACATATCCCTGGGCAAGGATTAAAAATAAATAAGTAAACAAACAAACAAATAAACAAATAACCTTACTAATGGTCCCTATATATGTTCAAAGAAGTTGTGTAGAATATCTGATATCCTTCATACTGACATTTTGAAAAACATTCAGGAGGGAACAAACGCAATTTGTTGGTAGGTCTGGAGATTTATTTGGTTCATTTATAAAAGCAATTCGACTAATTAAAGGGATGGGCTAGAGGAAGAAAATCCACAAATAACAAGTTTTATTTTGTTCAATTTGATTGGCTAAGAATGACTAGGATTTGTTAGTTTGCTCTCTCCTCTAAAAAAAAAAAAAAAAATCCTATGAGGGAATTGGACCTTTGGGACTTGGCATTTGTGGGGCTTGGTCATTATCAAGGTGCTAAAAGGAAATGGTGGCTGGCAGACATTTCCAATACAATTTTTTTCTGTAGGTGTAAAAAGGCCCTTTTTACTTACAGTAGAACATGTCTTCCAGCCCTC
Organism: Miniopterus natalensis; assembly: GCF_054644295.1. Classification (NCBI taxonomy): domain Eukaryota; kingdom Metazoa; phylum Chordata; class Mammalia; order Chiroptera; family Miniopteridae; genus Miniopterus; species Miniopterus natalensis. The sequence goes on from NW_028269908.1 coordinate 12,033, forward strand.
TATCCCAAAATACTTACAGTCTTTCCTATGGGCAAAACAATTATGCTGATCCATAATCAATAATTATGATTTCGACAACAACTGAAATAGCTAATAAGTATACAACCTTTACACTGGTAATCTGAAGATTAAAAAACCATTTTCCAACCAGACAAATCCCTCACCAACTGCTTCTGCTGAGAGCCACCTACACTTTGGGGACAAAATGTAATTCACCAACTGAATCCCTGACACAAACAAGAAGGCTGCATTTTTTTCAACAAGTGAAAGATCCAAGAGGATTTTCAGATTCAAAGTTAATGTACTTTTTAGGACTAAAAAATCATGTAGTAATCTGCTCTTTCTTCACATGGTCATTTACTCCTTTCTTAATAGGCTGCTCCTGGAGATTTTATGCATAAATGATTAACAAATTTCAATGAGCTGGTTTTCACAGCGATGGAAAGAAAGGAGGAGAAATGGACCCGCATGTATCCATCTTTTATAACCTGCTCATTCTCAAAAGGGTTTAAAGTGACTTGGTGAGTGTCTCTAGGTGGTACTATGTTGCACCAAATCCACAGGTCAGATTTCTGGCGATTGCAGGTTTCAGGTATACCAACAAGGAGACAACCTGTCCTAACTAATAGGGCTCAAATGACACTATGACCTTGTCATGAAACTATACATAAAACACACTTCTGAAGAATTAAAGAGTTACAAGTTGTTTGTCTGTTTGTTTGTTTAAAATATATTTTTACTGATTTTTAGAGAGGAAGGAAGAGGGAGGAAGGTAGAGAGATAGAAACATCAGTGATGAGAGAATCATCATCGATCGGCTGCCTCCTGCACGCCCCTGACTGGGAATCGAGCCTGAAACTCTGGCATGTGCCCTGACCGGGAATTGAACCACAATCTCCTGGATCCTAGGTCAATGCTCAACCACTGAGCCATGCCCAGCCGAGCGAGAGTTACAAGTTTTTTAAAAAATCAAAATGCCAAGCCCTGGGTGATGTGGCTCAGTTGGTTGAAGCTCAGTTGGTTGATAGGAAGACACTCAACCAAGCCACACTAACCAGGGCTGTTTCTTATTTTTAAAAGTGTATATGCAGTACAGTATTTCATTAAAATAAGACTATACTGATTCATTTACAAAACTAGCACTCTTAGAAACAATTTTTATACACATGTCTTAGGCACACATTTTTGAGTAGGCTCTAGAGAGCCTAAGACAACTATTTTTAACTCCTGGCTATTCTTCTGGCAATTATTTTCTTATCACTAAATAGTATGTTCATTTTGTTATTTCTTAGTTGATATTTTAGAAATTTTCTATTGATGACTTCTTGGAATAAGAAATATCTCTCTTGCTCTATCCACTGCTCATCCAATCAAAATAGCATTTTAAATCACTAACCAATGTTTCCTAAAGAACTGTTACACCTTGCAGAGCCAAGTTACATAACGTGATTTCTTATCTTGCACAGTGTTTTGTTTTACCTGGAATTAATTAGTGCCTTGTTTTTTCACTGGCATATTTTGCTATACATATTTTCCTAACTGTTCTTGAGTCCCTTTTTCCATAGAAACATTCTTTCTGGAAAGAAACATTAGTTACTTTATTAGTGTGGATTAGTTTCTCTCTCAGCCTGCTGCACAGTGGTCCTGTTATAGGACAGGGGACCTGGCCTTGAGTGGGTCTGCCTAGGGCCAGCCGGTAGTGTGTGGGTTCTTGGCTTTGTGAGGGAAAGATTTCACAAGACGAGTCCAGGTGACTTTGAGGGTACATATATTAAAGCTGGACAGTGAAACAAGGAAGGGCTTAGCATAGAAGATGCAACAGGAGAGCCTAGGCTGAGCTGCTTTAGTTCACTGGGAAATCAGAGAAAAGGGGCCTTGGAGACACGTTCAGAGGGTTAGCTCAGGACGAGCTGCTGCTGCCCATTGCTCCCCTGGTTGCAAGTCTCATGGGATCCCTTAGAGTTTAGGAGATACACACCTGTGGGAAAAGAGAGCAAGAGCAAGGTGCGGGTGTGCTCCCAAGAGAGCGGGCATGCTGGGAGATGGGCACTGGGTCCTTTGTCCTGAGGGTTTTTCTCTCCCTCTTACAGGTGGGAATCTTAGGGAAGCTCTAGGGAGGGTTTCAGCAGAATATTCATCAGTTTTCCAGGTATTCTTTTTCAGGCTCATGGTCTCTACTGATTGGTCAGTGCCAGGGCAGGCGGTCACTGGTCATTGCAGCTGGTCCTGGAGTCGCCCACCTTGTTTTGCTGCTTTTCTGGGCCTGGAGCTGAAATACAGCTGAGGCTTAGATGTTATCTCTAAGGAGGTGAACTTCTGTATCTGGCTGTAAATTGCTCAGCCAGTTTGTTCAGCTGTCTCAGTTTCCCCATTCCACTTGTCAAGGAATTTTCCTGGGATCTTACTATCCTGCCTCACTCTATACAACTTAATAACTGTGTGACCTCAGACAATTAACTTCCATTTCCTGACCTATCAAATACAGACAATAAATACTACCCCATCAAGTTGCTGTGAGGATTAAATGAAACAGGATGTGTCTGTCAATGAGCACTGTGCCTGGCACCAGAAGACACTCGATGCATTATCATTAAAGCAGACCTTCATAGTAGTAGCAGATCTATAAAATTTCTTCCATTTCTAAGAGTCCTTAACGGTTCTGTGACTATGATTTTAATTTTTAGAACCATTAACCTGAATGATAAAGTCAATCAAATGAGTTTTTCAGATAAAGGCCTATAATGGCCTAAGCAATAGTGCTTTTACCTCAAGAAGGTTTGAGATAGCATTCTAGCAAGCATCATTTCTTCACCACACTCGCACTGCATGCCACCATCTCCTGCTGCTGGGATCAAAGGAGTTTGCTCTCTGAAGTTTACAAATTTGTGGATCTAAACCAAACCCATAAGTCTGCTCTGGGAACGTATGTTTGGGACAGACATGAATCACAGCCCTGGGTTATTTCTTTATCTTGGAACATTTTAGTATTCTTTTCACTTTGTTGAAGGACAAGATGTTCCAAATCAATGAATCACTTTTATTTATAAAATGGAATGTGGAGGTGACATCAACAAAAATGGCAGAATAAGGATCTCCAAAAGTCTTCTCCATAAAAGCAATGAGCACACGGGCAAAATTTGTCAGAATCCACTGCCTCATGCCATTTCCCATATCAGGCTGCTTATCTAACAGGATGCCTAACCTAAACTATCAATAAATTATTTTAACTGAATCTGTCCTTACTAAGAGTATAAACAAATCGTTACTAACTTATGGCATTCATTTAAAGCATGTATTTCAAAGAAAATACAATATCACCTAGTGGGGAAAAACTAGTGTCTAGAATGTTTGTTGCCAAAAAAACTGTACACTGCACTTATGACTCTCTTTTTCCCCACACACATACACACCTGTACACACACACACAAGCTAAGAAAAGAAACAATGGCCAACAGAGTTAACGAAGTTTTGAAGATGAGAAGCACTATGACATGGAAAGGTAGAGAGGGCTGAATGCTGAGTGCCTCGAGGAGGAGATTGGCTCAAAACAGCTTAAGAAAAAAAGATGAGAAATTTTAGCCACCAGCCACCGAGCGGTAATCCTAACATTAATTATAATCCTAATTCGAACCCTAATCCTAACATGAAGCCTAACACTAGGGTTAATTCTAACATTTAACCTAATCCTAACCCTAAATCTAACTCTAACCCTAAACCTAATTCTAATACTAACCCTAACACTAACCCAAACCATAACCCAACCCTAACCCTAATCCTAACACTAACGCTAGGTATAATTTCAACCCCAACCAAACCTAAAACATAACCCTAACAAGAACAATACCACTGAACTTAACCCTAAACCAAAACCTAACACTAGATCTAATTCAAACCCTAACACAAAGCCTAACTCTATTCCTAAACCGAACCCTAAGCCCAAACATAAACCTAGGTCTAATCCTAAACCTAACCAATTGTATAACCCTAACCCTCAACATAATGCTAACACTAGCTCTAATCCTAAACCCAATAATCATCGTAACCCTAGCCAACAACATAATCCAAACACTAGGTCTAATCCTAACCCTACGATCTCCCTAACATAGCCCTCAACGTAACCTTAACCAGACGTCTAATCCTAACCCTAACCATGGCCCTAACACTGGCCCTCAAAATAAGCCTAACAATACGACTAATCTTACCCCTAACCATCTGGATAAACCTAGCCCTCATAATATCCCTAAACCAAGGTGTAATAGTAACCCAACCATCTGCCCAAACCTAGCCCAAACGATAAAACTCACCGTAGGTCTATTCCTAAACCTAATCATCATCCAAAACCTCAACCTCAACATAAAACTAACGCTAGGTCCAATCCCAACCGAAAACATTCCCGTAACCCTAGAACACGCCATAACACTAACGCAAGGTCTAATCCTAAGCCCAACAATCCCCTTGACTCTAGCCCTCAAGATAATCCTAACCATCGGTCTAATCTTAAACCTAACCATATCTATAACACTAGCCCTCAACATAACCCTAACCCTAGGTCCAATCCTAACCCTAACCATGTCCCTAAACCTAGCCCTCAACATAACTCTAACCCTCGGACCAATCCTAACCCTACACATCTCTCTAACCCTAGCCGTGAACATATCCCTTATCCTAGGTACAATCCTAACATTAACAACCTCTATAAACCTAGTTCTCTACATAACCCTTACCCTAGATCCAATCCTAACACTAATCATCTCTCGAACCCTAGCCCACAACATAACCCTAACACTAGGTAAGATCCCAACCTTAACTATCTCTCCAAACTTAGCCATCAACAAGACACTAACCCTAGTAAGAATCCAAAACCTAACCATCTCTCTAATCCTGGCCCTAAACATAACCCTAACCCTAGGTCCAAGTATAACCCTAAGCATCACTCTAACCCTAGTACTCGACATAAACCTAACCCTTGGTCCAATCCTAACCCTAAACATCTCTCTAAACCTACCCCTCAACATAACCCTAACCCTAGGTACCATCCTAACCCTAAAGATCTCTCTAACCCTAACCCTCAACGTAACCCTAACCCTAGGCCCAATCCTAACCCTAACCGTCTCTCTAACCCTAGCCCTCAACATAACCCTAACCCTAGGTCCAATCCTATCCCGAACCGTCTCCCTAAACCTAACGCTCAACAAAGCCCTAACCCTAGGTCCAATCCTAACCCTAACTGTCCCTCTAACCCTAGCCCTCAACATAGCCCTAACCCTAGCTCCAATCCTAACCCTATCTGTCCCTCTAACCCTAGCCCTCAACATAACCCTAACCCTAGGTCCAATCCTAACCCGAACCGTCTCTCTGACCCTAGCCCTCAACATAACCCTAACCCTAGGTGCAATCCTAACCCGAACCGTCTCTTTAAACCTAGCCCTCAACGTAACACTAACGCTAGATACAGTCTTAACCCTTACCATCTCTCTAAACCTAGCCCTCAACATAATCCTAACCCTAGGTCCAATCCTAACCCTAACCGTCTCTCTAACCCTAGCCCTCAACATAACCCTAACCCTAGGTCCATCCTAACCGAACCGTCTCTCTAACCCGAGCCCTCAACATAACCCTAAACCTAGGTCCAATCATAAGCCTAACCATCTCTCTAAATCTAGCCTCATCATAAACCTAACCCTAGGTCCAATACTGACCCTAACCGTCTCTCTAACCGTAGCCCTCAACATAACCCTAACCCTAAGTCCAATCCTAACACTTACTGTCTCTCTAACCCTAGCCCTCAACATAACACTAACCCTAGGTCCAATCCTAACCCTACACATCCCTCTAAACTTAGCCCTCAACATAACCATAACCCTAAGCCCAATCCTAACCATAACTGTCTCTCTAACCCTAGACGCAACATAACCCTAACCCTAGATCAAATCCTAACCCGAAACATCTCTTTAAACCTAGCCCTCAACATAACACTAACCCTACATCCAATATTAACCCTTACCGTCTCTCTAACCCTAGCCCTCAACATAACCCTAACCCTAGGTCCAATCCTATCCCGAACCGTCTCTCTAACCCTAGCCCTCAACATAAACCTAAGCCTAGGTCCAATCCTAACCCGAACCATCTCTCTAACCCTAGCCCTCAACATAACGTTAACCCGAGGTCCAATCCTAACCCTAACCGTCTCTCTAACCCTAGCCCTAAACATAACCCTGACCCTAGGTCCAATCCTAACACTAACCGTGTCTCTAACCCTAGCCCTCAACATAAGCCTAAACCTAGGTCCAATACTAACCCGAACCGTCTCTTTAAACCTAGCCCTCAACATAACACTAACCCTAGATAAAATCTTAACCCTTTCCAACTCTCTAACTAAAGCCCTCAACATAACCCAAACCCTAGGTCCAATCCTAACCCTAACCGTCCCTCTAACCCTAGCCCTCAACATAACCCTAACCCTAGGTCCAATCCTATCCCGAACCGTCTCTCTAACCCTAGCCCTCAACCTAACCCTAACCCTAGGTCCAATCCTAACCCGAACCATCTCTCTAACCCTAGCCCTCAACATAACGTTAACCCTAGGTCCAATCCTAACCCTAACCGTCTCTCTAACCCTAGCCCTCAACATAACCCTAACCCTAGGTCCAATCCTAACCCTAACCGTCTCTCTAACAATAGCCCTCAACATAACCTTAAACCTAGGTCCAATCCTAACACTAACCGTGTCTCTAACCCTAGCCCTCAACATAAGCCTAAACCTAGGTCCAATCCTAACCCGAACCGTCTCTTTAAACCTAGCCCTCAACATAACACTAACCCTATATAAAATATTAACCCTTTCCAACTCTCTAGCTAAAGCCCTCAACATAACCCAAACCCTAGGTCCAATCCTAACTCTAACCGTCCCTCTAACACTAGCACTCAACATAACCATAACCCTAAGTCCAATCCTAACACTAACTGTCTCTCTAACCCTAGCCCCCAAGATAACCCTAAGCTTAGTTCCAATCCCAACTCGAACCGTCTCTTTACACCTAGCCCTCAACGTAACACTAACGCTAGATACAGTCTTAACCCTTACCGTCTCTCTAACCCTAGCCCTCAACATAACCCTAACCCTAGGTCCAATCGTAACCCTAACCGTCTCTCTAACCCTAGCCTTCAACATAACCCTAACCCTAGGTCGAATCCTAACCCTAACCATCTCTATAACCCTAGCCCTCAACATAACCCTAACCCTAGGTCCAATCGTAACTCTAACCGGATCTCTAACCCTAGCCCTCAACATAACCCTAACCCTAGGTCCAATCGTAACCCTAACCGGATCTCTAACCCTAGACCTCAACATAACCCTAACCCTAGGTCCAATTCTAACCCTAACCGTCTCTCTAACCCTAGCCCTCAACATAACCCTAACCCTAGGTCCAATCGTAACCCTAACCGTCTCTCTAACCCTAGCCCTCAACATAACCCTAACCCTAGGTCCAATCGTAACCCTAACCGGATCTCTAACCCTAGCCCTCAACATAACCCTAACCCTAGGTCCAATCGTAACCCTAACCGGATCTCTAACCCTAGCCCTCAACATAACCCTAACCCTAGGTCCAATCCTAACTCTAACCGTCCCTCTAACACTAGCCCTCAACATAACCATAACCCTAAGTCCAATCCTAACACTAACTGTCTCTCTAACCCTAGCCCCCAAGAAAACCCTAAGCTTAGTTCCAATCCCAACTCGAACCGTCTCTTTACACCTAGCCCTCAACGTAACACTAACGCTAGATACAGTCTTAACCCTTACCGTCTCTCTAACCCTAGCCCTCAACATAACCCTAACCCTAGGTCCAATCGTAACCCTAACCGTCTCTCTAACCCTAGCCTTCAACATAACCCTAACCCTAGGTCGAATCCTAACCCTAACCATCTCTATAACCCTAGCCCTCAACATAACCCTAACCCTAGGTCCAATCGTAACCCTAACCGGATCTCTAACCCTAGCCCTCAACATAACCCTAACCCTAGGTCCAATCGTAACCCTAACCGGATCTCTAACCCTAGACCTCAACATAACCCTAACCCTAGGTCCAATTCTAACCCTAACCGTCTCTCTAACCCTAGCCCTCAACATAACCCTAACCCTAGGTCCAATCGTAACCCTAACCGTCTCTCTAACCCTAGCCCTCAACATAACCCTAACCCTAGGTCCAATCGTAACCCTAACCGGATCTCTAACCCTAGCCCTCAACATAACCCTAACCCTAGGTCCAATCGTAACCCTAACCGGATCTCTAACCCTAGCCCTCAACATAACCCTAACCCTAGGTCCAATCCTAACCCTAACCGGATCTCTAACCCTAGCCCTCAACATAACCCTAACCCTAGGTCCAATCGTAACCCTAACCGGATCTCTAACCCTAGCCCTCAACATAACCCTAACCCTAGGTCCAATACTAACCCTAACCGGATCTCTAACCCTAGCCCTCAACATAACACTAACCCTAGGTCCAATCCTAACCCTAACCGGATCTCTAACCCTAGCCCTCAACATAACCCTAACCCTAGGTCCAATCCTAACCCTAACCGGATCTCTAACCCTAGCCCTCAACATAACCCTAACCCTAGGTCCAATCGTAACCCTAACCGGATCTCTAACCCCAGCCCTCAACATAACCCTAACCCTAGGTCCAATCGTAACCGTAACCGGATCTCTAACCCTAGCCCTCAACATAACCCTAACCCTAGGTCCAATCGTAACCCTAACCGTCTCTCTAACTCTAGCCCTCAACATAGCCCTAACCCTAGGTCCAATCGTAACCCTAACCGTCTCTATAACCCTAGCCCTCAACATAACCCTAACCCTAGGTCCAATCGTAACCCTAACCGTCTCTCTAACCCTAGCCCTCAACATAACCCTAACCCTAGGTCCAATCGTAACCCTAACCGGATCTCTAACCCTAGCCCTCAACATAACCCTAACCCTAGGTCCAATCGTAACCCTAACCGGATCTCTAACCGTAGCCCTCAACATAACCCTAACCCTAGGTCCAATCGTAACCCTAACCGAATCTCTAACCCTAGCCCTCAAAATAACCCTAACCCTAGGTCCAATCGTAACCCTAACTGGATCTCTAACCCTAGCCCTCAACATAACCCTAACCCTAGGTCCAATCGTAACCCTAACCGGATCTCTAACCCTAGCCCTCAACATAAACCTAACCCTAGGTCCAATCGTAACCCTAACCGTCTCTCTAACCCTAGCCCTCAACATAACCCTGACCCTAGGTCCAATCGTAACCCTAACCGTCTCTCTAACCCTAGCCCTCAACATAACCCTAACCCTAGGTCCAATCGTAACCCTAACCGTCTCTCTAACCCTAGCACTCAACATAACCCTAACCCTAGGTCCAATCGTAACCCTAACCGGATCTCTAACCCTAGCCCTCAACATAACCCTAACCCTAGGTCCAATCCTAACTCTAACCGTCCCTCTAACACTAGCCCTCAACATAACCATAACCCTAAGTCCAATCCTAACACTAACTGTCTCTCTAACCCTAGCCCCCAAGATAACCCTAAGCTTAGTTCCAATCCCAACTCGAACCGTCTCTTTACACCTAGCCCTCAACGTAACACTAACGCTAGATACAGTCTTAACCCTTACCGTCTCTCTAACCCTAGCCCTCAACATAACCCTAACCCTAGGTCCAATCGTAACCCTAACCGTCTCTCTAACCCTAGCCTTCAACATAACCCTAACCCTAGGTCGAATCCTAACCCTAACCATCTCTATAACCCTAGCCCTCAACATAACCCTAACCCTAGGTCCAATCGTAACCCTAACCGGATCTCTAACCCTAGCCCTCAACATAACCCTAACCCTAGGTCCAATCGTAACCCTAACCGGATCTCTAACCCTAGACCTCAACATAACCCTAACCCTAGGTCCAATTCTAACCCTAACCGTCTCTCAAACCCTAGCCCTCAACATAACCCTAACCCTAGGTCCAATCGTAACCCTAACCGTCTCTCTAACCCTAGCCCTCAACATAACCCTAACCCTAGGTCCAATCGTAACCCTACCGGATCTCTAACCCTAGCCCTCAACATAACCCTAACCCTAGGTCCAATCGTAACCCTAACCGGATCTCTAACCCTAGCCCTCAACATAACACTAACCCTAGGTCCAATCCTAACCCTAACCGGATCTCTAACCCTAGCCCTCAACATAACCCTAACCCTAGGTCCAATCGTAACCCTAACCGGATCTCTAACCCTAGCCCTCAACATAACCCTAACCCTAGGTCCAATCCTAACCCTAACCGGATCTCTAACCCTAGCCCTCAACATAACCCTAACCCTAGGTCCAATCGTAACCCTAACCGGATCTCTAACCCTAGCCCTCAACATAACCCTAACCCTAGGTCCAATACTAACCCTAACCGGATCTCTAACCCTAGCCCTCAACATAACACTAACCCTAGGTCCAATCCTAACCCTAACCGGATCTCTAACCCTAGCCCTCAACATAACCCTAACCCTAGGTCCAATCCTAACCCTAACCGGATCTCTAACCCTAGCCCTCAACATAACCCTAACCCTAGGTCCAATCGTAACCCTAACCGGATCTCTAACCCCAGCCCTCAACATAACCCTAACCCTAGGTCCAATCGTAACCGTAACCGGATCTCTAACCCTAGCCCTCAACATAACCCTAACCCTAGGTCCAATCGTAACCCTAACCGTCTCTCTAACTCTAGCCCTCAACATAACCCTAACCCTAGGTCCAATCGTAACCCTAACCGTCTCTATAACCCTAGCCCTCAACATAACCCTAACCCTAGGTCCAATCGTAACCCTAACCGGATCTCTAACCCTAGCCCTCAACATAACCCTAACCCTAGGTCCAATCGTAACCCTAACCGGATCTCTAACCGTAGCCCTCAACATAACCCTAACCCTAGGTCCAATCGTAACCCTAACCGGATCTCTAACCCTAGCCCTCAACATAACCCTAACCCTAGGTCCAATCGTAACCCTAACCGTCTCTCTAACCCTAGCCCTCAACATAACCCTAACCCTAGGTCCAATCGTAACCCTAACCGGATCTCTTACCCTAGCCCTCAACATAACCCTAACCCTAGGTCCAATCGTAACCCTAACCGGATCTCTAACCCTAGCCCTCAACATAACCCTAACCCTAGGTCCAATACTAACCCTAACCGGATCTCTAACCCTAGCCCTCAACATAACACTAACCCTAGGTCCAATCCTAACCCTAACCGGATCTCTAACCCTAGCCCTCAACATAACCCTAACCCTAGGTCCAATCCTAACCCTAACCGGATCTCTAACCCTAGCCCTCAACATAACCCTAACCCTAGGTCCAATCGTAACCCTAACCGGATCTCTAACCCCAGCCCTCAACATAACCCTAACCCTAGGTCCAATCGTAACCGTAACCGGATCTCTAACCCTAGCCCTCAACATAACCCTAACCCTAGGTCCAATCGTAACCCTAACCGTCTCTCTAACTCTAGCCCTCAACATAACCCTAACCCTAGGTCCAATCGTAACCCTAACCGTCTCTCTAACCCTAGCCCTCAACATAACCCTAACCCTAGGTCCAATCGTAACCCTAACCGGATCTCTAACCCTAGCCCTCAACATAACCCTAACCCTAGGTCCAATCGTAACCCTAACCGGATCTCTAACCGTAGCCCTCAACATAACCCTAACCCTAGGTCCAATCGTAACCCTAACCGGATCTCTAACCCTAGCCCTCAACATAACCCTAACCCTAGGTCCAATCGTAACCCTAACCGTCTCTCTAACCCTAGCCCTCAACATAACCCTAACCCTAGGTCCAATCGTAACCCTAACCGGATCTCTTACCCTAGCCCTCAACATAACCCTAACCCTAGGTCCAATCGTAACCCTAACCGGATCTCTAACCCTAGCACTCAACATAACCCTAACCCTAGGTCCAATCGTAACCCTAACCGTCTCTCTAACCCTAGCCCTCAACATAACCCTAACCCTAGGTCCAATCGTAACCCTATCCGGATCTCTAACCCTAGCCCTCAACATAACCCTAACCCTAGGTCCAATCCTAACCCTAACCGAATCTCTAACCCTAGCCCTCAACATAACCCTAACCCTAGGTCCAATCCTACCCTAACCGAATCTCTAACCCTAGCCCTCAAAATAACCCTAACCCTAGGTCCAATCGTAACCCTAACTGGATCTCTAACCCTAGCCCTCAACATAACCCTAACCCTAGGTCCAATCGTAACCCTAACCGGATCTCTAACCCTAGCCCTCAACATAAACCTAACCCTAGGTCCAATCGTAACCCTAACCGTCCCTCTAACACTAGCCCTCAACATAACCCTAACCCTAGGTCCAATCCTAACTCTAACCGTCCCTCTAACACTAGCCCTCAACATAACCATAACCCTAAGTCCAATCCTAACACTAACTGTCTCTCTAACCCTAGCCCCCAAGATAACCCTAAGCTTAGTTCCAATCCCAACTCGAACCGTCTCTTTACACCTAGCCCTCAACGTAACACTAACGCTAGATACAGTCTTAACCCTTACCGTCTCTCTAACCCTAGCCCTCAACATAACCCTAACCCTAGGTCCAATCGTAACCCTAACCGTCTCTCTAACCCTAGCCTTCAACATAACCCTAACCCTAGGTCGAATCCTAACCCTAACCATCTCTATAACCCTAGCCCTCAACATAACCCTAACCCTAGGTCCAATCGTAACCCTAACCGGATCTCTAACCCTAGCCCTCAACATAACCCTAACCCTAGGTCCAATCGTAACCCTAACCGGATCTTTAACCCTAGACCTCAACATAACCCTAACCCTAGGTCCAATTCTAACCCTAACCGTCTCTCAAACCCTAGCCCTCAACATAACCCTAACCCTAGGTCCAATCGTAACCCTAACCGTCTCTCTAACCCTAGCCCTCAACATAACCCTAACCCTAGGTCCAATCGTAACCCTACCGGATCTCTAACCCTAGCCCTCAACATAACCCTAACCCTAGGTCCAATCGTAACCCTAACCGGATCTCTAACCCTAGCCCTCAACATAACACTAACCCTAGGTCCAATCCTAACCCTAACCGGATCTCTAACCCTAGCCCTCAACATAACCCTAACCCTAGGTCCAATCGTAACCCTAACCGGATCTCTAACCCTAGCCCTCAACATAACCCTAACCCTAGGTCCAATACTAACCCTAACCGGATCTCTAACCCTAGCCCTCAACATAACACTAACCCTAGGTCCAATCCTAACCCTAACCGGATCTCTAACCCTAGCCCTCAACATAACCCTAACCCTAGGTCCAATCCTAACCCTAACCGGATCTCTAACCCTAGCCCTCAACATAACCCTAACCCTAGGTCCAATCGTAACCCTAACCGGATCTCTAACCGCAGCCCTCAACATAACCCTAACCCTAGGTCCAATCGTAACCGTAACCGGATCTCTAACCCTAGCCCTCAACATAACCCTAACACTAGGTCCAATCGTAACCCTAACCTTCTCTCTAACTCTAGCCCTCAACATAACCCTAACCCTAGGTCCAATCGTAACCCTAACCGTCTCTATAACCCTAGCCCTCAACATAACCCTAACCCTAGGTCCAATCGTAACCCTAACCGTCTCTCTAACCCTAGCCCTCAACATAACCCTAACCCTAGGTCCAATCGTAACCCTAACCGGATCTCTAACCCTAGCCCTCAACATAACCCTAACCCTAGGTCCAATCGTAACCCTAACCGGATCTCTAACCGTAGCCCTCAACATAACCCTAACCCTAGGTCCAATCGTAACCCTAACCGGATCTCTAACCCTAGCCCTCAACATAACCCTAACCCTAGGTCCAATCGTAACCCTAACCGTCTCTCTAACCCTAGCCCTCAACATAACCCTAACCCTAGGTCCAATCGTAACCCTAACCGGATCTCTTACCCTAGCCCTCAACATAACCCTAACCCTAGGTCCAATCGTAACCCTAACCGGATCTCTAACCCTAGCACTGAACATAACCCTAACCCTAGGTCCAATCGTAACCCTAACCGTCTCTCTAACCCTAGCCCTCAACATAACCCTAACCCTAGGTCCAATCGTAACCCTAACCGTCTCTCTAACCCTAGCCCTCAACATAACCCTAACCCTAGGTCCAATCGTAACCCTAACCGGATCTCTAACCCTAGCCCTCAACATAACCCTAACCCTAGGTCCAATCGTAACCCTAACCGGATCTCTAACCCTAGCCCTCAACATAACCCTAACCCTAGGTCCAATCCTACCCTAACCGGATCTCTAACCCTAGCCCTCAAAATAACCCTAACCCTAGGTCCAATCGTAACCCTAACTGGATCTCTAACCCTAGCCCTCAACATAACCCTAACCCTAGGTCCAATCGTAACCCTAACCGGATTTCTAACCCTAGCCCTCAACATAAACCTAACCCTAGGTCCAATCGTAACCCTAACCGTCTCTCTAACCCTAGCCCTCAACATAACCCTAACCCTAGGTCCAATCGTAACCCTAACCGTCTCTCTAACCCTAGCCCTCAACATAACCCTAACCCTAGGTCCAATCGTAACCCTAACCGTCTCTCTAACCCTAGCACTCAACATAACCCTAACCCTAGGTCCAATCGTAACCCTAACCGGATCTCTAACCCTAGCCCTCAACATAACCCTAACCCTAGGTCCAATCGTAACCCTAACCGGATCTCTAACCCTAGCCCTCAACATAACCCTAACCCTAGGTCCAATCGTAACCCTAACCGTCTCTCTAACCCTAGCCTTCAACATAACCCTAACCCTAGGTCGAATCCTAACCCTAACCATCTCTATAACCCTAGCCCTCAACATAACCCTAACCCTAGGTCCAATCGTAACCCTAACCGTCTCTCTAACCCTAGCCCTCAACATAACCCTAACCCTAGGTCCAATCGTAACCCGAACCGGATCTCTAACCCTAGCCCTCAACATAACCCTAACCCTAGGTCCAATCGTAACCCTAACCGTCTCTCTAACCCTAGCCCTCAACATAACCCTAACCCTACGTCCAATCGTAACCCTAACTGGATCTCTAACCCTAGCCCTCAACATAACCCTAGCCCTAGGTCCAATCGTAACCCTAACCGTCTCTCTAACCCTAACTCTCAACATAACCCTAACCCTAGGTCCAATCGTAACCCTAACCGTCTCTCTAACCTTAGCCCTCAACATAACCCTAACCCTAGGTCCAATCGGAACCCTAACCGTCTCTCTAACCCTAGCCCTCAACATAACCCTAACCCTAGGTCCAATCGTAACCCTAACTGGATCTCTAACCCTAGCCCTCAACATAACCCTAACCCTAGGTCCAATCGTAACCCGAACCGGATCTCTAACCCTAGCCCTCAACATAAACCTAACCCTAGGTCCAATCCTAACCCTAACCGGATCTCTAACCCTAGCCCTCAACATAACCCTAACCCTAGGTCCAATCGTAACCCTAACCGTCTCTCTAACCCTAGCCCTCAACATAACCCTAACCCTAGGTCCAATCGTAACCCTAACCGTCTCTCTAACCCTAGCCCTCAACATAACCCTAACGCTAGGTCCAATCGTAACCCTAACCGTCTCTCTAACCCTAGCCCTCAATATAACCCTAACCCTAGGTCCAATCGTAACCCTAACCGAATCTCTAACCCTAGATCTCAACATAAACCTAACCCTAGGTCCAATCGTAACCCTAACCGGATCTCTAACCCTAGCCCTCAACATAACCCTAACCCTAGGTCCAATCCTAACCCTAACCGGATCTCTAACCCTAGCCCTCAACATAACCCTAACCCTAGGTCCAATAGTAACACTAACCGGATCTCTAACCCTAGCCCTCAACATAACCCTAACCCTAGGTCCCATCGTAACCCTAACCGGATCTCTAACCCTAGCCCTCAACATAACCCTAACCCTAGGTCCCATCGTAACCCTAACCGGATCTCTAACCCTAGCCCTCAACATAACCCTAACCCTAGGTCCAGTTGTAACCCTAACCGGATCTCTAACCCTAGCCCTCAACATAACCCTAACCCTAGGTCCAATCGTAACCCTAACCGGATCTCTAAACCTAGCCCTCAACATAACCCTAACCCTAGGTCCAATCCGAACCCTAACCGGATCCCTTACCCTAGCCCTCAACATAACCCTAACCCTAGGTCCAATCGTAACCCTAACCGGATCTCTAACCCTAGCCCTCAACATAACCCTAACCCTAGGTCCAATCGTAACCCTAACCGGATCTCTAACCCTAGCCCTCAACATAACCCTAACCCTAGGTCCAATCCTAACCCTAACCGGATCTCTAACCCTAGCCCTCAACATAACCCTAACCCTAGGTCCAATGTAACCGTAACCGTCTCTATAACCCTAGCCCTCAACATAACCCTAACCCTAGGTCCAATCGTAACCCTAACCGTCTCTCTAACCCTAGCCCTCAACATAACCCTAACCCTAGGTCCAATCGTAACCCTAACCGTCTCTCTAACCCTAGCCGTCAACATAACCCTAGCCCTAGGTCCAATCGTAACCCTAACCGTCTCTCTAACCCTAGCCCTCAACATAACCCTAACCCTAGGTCCAATCGTAACCCTAACCGTCTCTCTAACCCTAGCCCTCAACATAACCCTAACCCTCGGTCCAATCGTAACCCTAACCGGATCTCTAACCCTAGCTCTCAACATAAACCTAACCCTAGGTCGAATCGTAACCCTAACCGGATCTCTAACCCTAGCCCTCAACATAACCCTAACCCTAGGTCCAATCGTAACCCTAACCGGATCTCTAACCCTAGCCCTCAACATAACCCTAACCCTAGGTCCAATCGTAACACTAACCGGATCTCTAACCCTAGCCCTCAACATAACCCTAACCCTAGGTCCCATCGTAACCCTAACCGGATCTCTAACCCTAGCCCTCAACATAACCCTAACCCTAGGTCCAGTTGTAACCCTAACCGGATCTCTAACCCTAGCCCTCAACATAACCCTAACCCTAGGTCCAGTTGTAACCCTAACCGGATCTCTAACCCTAGCCCTCAACATAACCCTAACCCTAGGTCCAATCGTAACCCTAACCGGATCTCTAACCCTAGCCCTCAACATAACCCTAACCCTAGGTCCAATCGTAACCCTAACCGGATCCCTTACCCTAGCCCTCAACATAACCCTAACCCTAGGTCCAATCGTAACCCTAACCGGATCTCTAACCCTAGCCCTCAACAAAACCCTAACCCTAGGTCCAATCGTAACCCTAACCGGATCTCTAACCCTAGCCCTCAACAAAACCCTAACCCTAGGTCCAATCGTAACCCTAACCGGATCTCTAACCCTAGCCCTCAACATAACCCTAACCCTAGGTCCAATCGTAACCCTAACCGGATCTCTAACCCTAGCCCTCAACATAACCCTAACCCTAGGTCCAATCGTAACCCGAACCGGATCTCTAACCCTAGCCCTCAACATAACCCTAACCCTAGGTCCAATCGTAACCCTAACCGGATCTCTAACCCTAGCCCTCAACATAACCCTAACCCTAGGTCCAATCGTAACCCTAACCGTCTCTCTAACCCTAGCCCTCAACATAACCCTAACCCTAGGTCCAATCGTAACCCTAACCGCCTCTCTAACCCTAGCCCTCAACATAACCCTAGCCCTAGGTCCAATCGTAACCCTAACCGTCTCTCTAACCCTAACTCTCAACATAACCCTAACCCTAGGTCCAATCGTAACCCTAACCGTCTCTCTAACCCTAGCCCTCAACATAACCCTAACCCTAGGTCCAATCGGAACCCTAACCGTCTCTCTAACCCTAGCCCTCAACATAACCCTAACCCTAGGTCCAATCGTAACCCTAACCGGATCTCTAACCCTAGCCCTCAACATAACCCTAACCCTTGGTCCAATCGTAACCCTAACTGGATCTCTAACCCTAGCCCTCAACATAACCCTAACCCTAGGTCCAATCGTAACCCTAACCATCTCTCTAACCCTAGCCCTCAACATAACCCTAGCCCTAGGTCCAATCGTAACCCTAACCGTCTCTCTAACCCTAGCCCTCAACATAACCCTAACCCTAGGTCCAATCGTAACCCTAACCGGATCTCTAACCCTAGCTCTCAACACAAACCTAACCCTAGGTCCAATCGTAACCCTAACCGGATCTCTAACCCTAGCCCTCAACATAACCCTAACCCTAGGTCCAATCGTAACCCTAACCGGATCTCTAACCCTAGCCCTCAACATAACCCTAACCCTAGGTCCAATCGTAACCCTAACCGGATCTCTAACTCTAGCTCTTAACATAACCCTAACCCTAGGTCCAATCGTAACCCTAACCGGATCTCTAACCCTAGCCCTCAACATAACCCTAACCCTAGGTCCAATCGTAACCCTAACCGGATCTCTAACCATAGCCCTCAACATAACCCTAACCCTAGGTCCAATCGTAACCCTAACCGGATCTCTAACCATAGCCCTCAACATAACCCTAACCCTATGTCCAATCGTAACCCTAACCGGATCTCTAACCCTAGCCCTCAACATAACCCTAACCCTAGGTCCAATCCTAACCCTAACCGGATCTCTAACACAGGCCCTCAACATAACCCTAACCCTAGGTCCAATCGTAACCCTAACCGTCTCTCTAACCCTAGCCCTCAACATAACCCTAACCCTAGGCCCAGTCGTAACCCTAACCGTCTCTCTAACGCTAGCCCTCAACATAACCCTAACCCTAGGTCCAATCGTAACCCTAACCGGATCTCTAACCCTAGCCCTCAACATAACCCTAACCCTAGGTCCAATCATAACCTTAACTGGATCTCTAATCCTAGCCCTCAACATAACCCTAACCCTAGGTCCAATCGTAACCCTAAGCGGATCTCTAACCCTAGCCCTCATCATAACCCTAACCCTAGGTCCAATCCTAACCCTAACCGGATCTCTAACCCTAGCCCTCAACATAACCCTAACCCTAGGTCCAATCGGAACGCTAAACGGATCTCTAACCCTAGCCCTCAACATAACCCTAACCCTAGGTCCAATCGTAACCCTAACCGGATCTCTAACCCTAGCCCTCAACATAACCCTAACCCTAGGTCCAATCGTAACCCTAACCGGATCTCTAACCCTAGCCCTCAACATAACCCTAACCCTAGGTCCAATCGTAACCCTAACCGTCTCTCTAACCCTAGCCCTCAACATAACCCTAACCCTAGGCCCAGTCGTAACCCTAACCGTCTCTCTAACGCTAGCCCTCAACATAACCCTAACCCTAGGTCCAATCGTAACCCTAACCGGATCTCTAACCCTAGCCCTCAACATAACCCTAACCCTAGGTCCAATCATAACCTTAACTGGATCTCTAATCCTAGCCCTCAACATAACCCTAACCCTAGGTCCAATCGTAACCCTAAGCGGATCTCTAACCCTAGCCCTCATCATAACCCTAACCCTAGGTCCAATCCTAACCCTAACCGGATCTCTAACCCTAGCCCTCAACATAACCCTAACCCTAGGTCCAATCGGAACGCTAAACGGATCTCTAACCCTAGCCCTCAACATAACCCTAACCCTAGGTCCAATCGTAACCCTAACCGGATCTCTAACCCTAGCCCTCAACATAACCCTAACCCTAGGTCCAATCGTAACCCTAACCGGATCTCTAACCCTAGCCCTCAACATAACCCTAACCCTAGGTCCAATCGTAACCCTAACCGTCTCTCTAACCCTAGCCCTCAACATAACCCTAACCCTAGGTCCAATCGTAACCCTAACCGTCTCTCTAACCCTAGCCCTCAACATAACCCTAACCCTAGGTCCAATCGTAACCCGAACCGGATCTCTAACCCTAGCCCTCAACATAACCCTAACCCTAGGTCCAATCGTAACCCTAACCGTCTCTCTAACCCTAGCCCTCAACATAACCCTAACCCTAGGTCCAATCGTAACCCTAACCGTCTCTCTAACCCTAGCCCTCAACATAACCCTAACCCTAGGTCCAATCGTAACCCTAACAGTCTCTCTAACCCTAGCCCTCAACATAACCCTAGGCCTAGGTCCAATCGTAACCCTAACCGTCTCTCTAACCCTAGCCCTCAACATAACCCTAACCCTAGGTCCAATCGTAACCCTAACCGGATCTCTAACCCTAGCCCTCAACATAACCCTAACCCTAGGTCCAATCGTAACCCTAACCGGATCTCTAACCCTAGCCCTCAACATAACCCTAACCCTAGGTCCAATCGTAACCCTAACCGTCTCTCTAACCCTAGCCCTCAACATAACCCTAACCCTAGGTCCAATCGTAACCCTAACCGTCTCTCTAACCCTAGCCCTCAACATAACCCTAACCCTAGGTCCAATCGTAACCCGAACCGGATCTCTAACCCTAGCCCTCAACATAACCCTAACCCTAGGTCCAATCGTAACCCTAACCGTCTCTCTAACCCTAGCCCTCAACATAACCCTAACCCTAGGTCCAATCGTAACCCTAACCGTCTCTCTAACCCTAGCCCTCAACATAACCCTAACCCTAGGTCCAATCGTAACCCTAACAGTCTCTCTAACCCTAGCCCTCAACATAACCCTAGGCCTAGGTCCAATCGTAACCCTAACCGTCTCTCTAACCCTAGCCCTCAACATAACCCTAACCCTAGGTCCAATCGTAACCCTAACCGGATCTCTAACCCTAGCCCTCAACATAACCCTAACCCTAGGTCCAATCGTAACCCTAACAGTCTCTCTAACCCTAGCCCTCAACATAACCCTAACCCTAGGTCCAATCGTAACCCTAACCGGATCTCTAACCCTAGCCCTCAACATAACCCTAACCCTAGGTCCAATCGTAACCCTAACCGGATCTCTAACCCTAGCCCTCAACATAACCCTAACCCTAGGTCCAATCGTAACCCTAACCGTCTCTCTAACCCTAGCCCTCAACATAACCCTAACCCTAGGTCCAATCGTAACCCTAACCGTCTCTCTAACCCTAGCCCTCAACATAACCCTAACCCTAGGTCCAATCGTAACCCGAACCGGATCTCTAACCCTAGCCCTCAACATAACCCTAACCCTAGGTCCAATCGTAACCCTAACCGGATCTCTAACCCTAGCCCTCAACATAACCCTAACCCTAGGTCCAATCGTAACCCTAACCGTCTCTCTAACCCTAGCCCTCAACATAACCCTAACCCTAGGTCCAATCGTAACCCTAACCGTCTCTCTAACCCTAGCCCTCAACATAACCCTAACCCTAGGTCCAATCGTAACCCGAACCGGATCTCTAACCCTAGCCCTCAACATAACCCTAACCCTAGGTCCAATCGTAACCCTAACCGTCTCTCTAACCCTAGCCCTCAACATAACCCTAACCCTAGGTCCAATCGTAACCCTAACCGTCTCTCTAACCCTAGCCCTCAACATAACCCTAACCCTAGGTCCAATCGTAACCCTAACAGTCTCTCTAACCCTAGCCCTCAACATAACCCTAGGCCTAGGTCCAATCGTAACCCTAACCGTCTCTCTAACCCTAGCCCTCAACATAACCCTAACCCTAGGTCCAATCGTAACCCTAACCGGATCTCTAACCCTAGCCCTCAACATAACCCTAACCCTAGGTCCAATCGTAACCCTAACCGTCTCTCTAACCCTAGCCCTCAACATAACCCTAACCCTAGGTCCAATCGTAACCCTAACCGTCTCTCTAACCCTAGCCCTCAACATAACCCTAACCCTAGGTCCAATCGTAACCCGAACCGGATCTCTAACCCTAGCCCTCAACATAACCCTAACCCTAGGTCCAATCGTAACCCTAACCGTCTCTCTAACCCTAGCCCTCAACATAACCCTAACCCTAGGTCCAATCGTAACCCTAACCGTCTCTCTAACCCTAGCCCTCAACATAACCCTAACCCTAGGTCCAATCGTAACCCTAACAGTCTCTCTAACCCTAGCCCTCAACATAACCCTAGGCCTAGGTCCAATCGTAACCCTAACCGTCTCTCTAACCCTAGCCCTCAACATAACCCTAACCCTAGGTCCAATCGTAACCCTAACAGTCTCTCTAACCCTAGCCCTCAACATAACCCTAGGCCTAGGTCCAATCGTAACCCTAACCGTCTCTCTAACCCTAGCCCTCAACATAACCCTAACCCTAGGTCCAATCGTAACCCTAACCGGATCTCTAACCCTAGCCCTCAACATAACCCTAACCCTAGGTCCAATCGTAACCCTAACCGTCTCTCTAACCCTAGCCCTCAACATAACCCTAACCCTAGGTCCAATCGTAACCCTAACCGTCTCTCTAACCCTAGCCCTCAACATAACCCTAACCCTAGGTCCAATCGTAACCCGAACCGGATCTCTAACCCTAGCCCTCAACATAACCCTAACCCTAGGTCCAATCGTAACCCTAACCGTCTCTCTAACCCTAGCCCTCAACATAACCCTAACCCTAGGTCCAATCGTAACCCTAACCGTCTCTCTAACCCTAGCCCTCAACATAACCCTAACCCTAGGTCCAATCGTAACCCTAACAGTCTCTCTAACCCTAGCCCTCAACATAACCCTAGGCCTAGGTCCAATCGTAACCCTAACCGTCTCTCTAACCCTAGCCCTCAACATAACCCTAACCCTAGGTCCAATCGTAACCCTAACCGGATCTCTAACCCTAGCCCTCAACATAACCCTAACCCTAGGTCCAATCGTAACCCTAACCGGATCTCTAACCCTAGCCCTCAACATAACCCTAACCCTAGGTCCAATCGTAACCCTAACCGTCTCTCTAACCCTAGCCCTCAACATAACCCTAACCCTAGGTCCAATCGTAACCCTAACCGTCTCTCTAACCCTAGCCCTCAACATAACCCTAACCCTAGGTCCAATCGTAACCCGAACCGGATCTCTAACCCTAGCCCTCAACATAACCCTAACCCTAGGTCCAATCGTAACCCTAACCGTCTCTCTAACCCTAGCCCTCAACATAACCCTAACCCTAGGTCCAATCGTAACCCTAACCGTCTCTCTAACCCTAGCCCTCAACATAACCCTAACCCTAGGTCCAATCGTAACCCTAACAGTCTCTCTAACCCTAGCCCTCAACATAACCCTAGGCCTAGGTCCAATCGTAACCCTAACCGTCTCTCTAACCCTAGCCCTCAACATAACCCTAACCCTAGGTCCAATCGTAACCCTAACCGTCTCTCTAACCCTAGCCCTCAACATAACCCTAACCCTAGGTCCAATCGTAACCCTAACAGTCTCTCTAACCCTAGCCCTCAACATAACCCTAACCCTAGGTCCAATCGTAACCCTAACCGGATCTCTAACCCTAGCCCTCAACATAACCCTAACCCTAGGTCCAATCGTAACCCTAACCGGATCTCTAACCCTAGCCCTCAACATAACCCTAACCCTAGGTCCAATCGTAACCCTAACCGTCTCTCTAACCCTAGCCCTCAACATAACCCTAACCCTAGGTCCAATCGTAACCCTAACCGTCTCTCTAACCCTAGCCCTCAACATAACCCTAACCCTAGGTCCAATCGTAACCCGAACCGGATCTCTAACCCTAGCCCTCAACATAACCCTAACCCTAGGTCCAATCGTAACCCTAACCGTCTCTCTAACCCTAGCCCTCAACATAACCCTAACCCTAGGTCCAATCGTAACCCTAACCGTCTCTCTAACCCTAGCCCTCAACATAACCCTAACCCTAGGTCCAATCGTAACCCTAACAGTCTCTCTAACCCTAGCCCTCAACATAACCCTAGGCCTAGGTCCAATCGTAACCCTAACCGTCTCTCTAACCCTAGCCCTCAACATAACCCTAACCCTAGGTCCAATCGTAACCCTAACCGGATCTCTAACCCTAGCCCTCAACATAACCCTAACCCTAGGTCCAATCGTAACCCTAACCGGATCTCTAACCCTAGCCCTCAACATAACCCTAACCCTAGGTCCAATCGTAACCCTAACCTCTCTCTAACCCTAGCCCTCAACATAACCCTAACCCTAGGTCCAATCGTAACCCTAACCGTCTCTCTAACCCTAGCCCTCAACATAACCCTAACCCTAGGTCCAATCGTAACCCGAACCGGATCTCTAACCCTAGCCCTCAACATAACCCTAACCCTAGGTCCAATCGTAACCCTAACCGTCTCTCTAACCCTAGCCCTCAACATAACCCTAACCCTAGGTCCAATCGTAACCCTAACCGTCTCTCTAACCCTAGCCCTCAACATAACCCTAACCCTAGGTCCAATCGTAACCCTAACAGTCTCTCTAACCCTAGCCCTCAACATAACCCTAGGCCTAGGTCCAATCGTAACCCTAACCGTCTCTCTAACGCTAGCCCTCAACATAACCCTAACCCTAGGTCCAATCGTAACCCTAACCGGATCTCTAACCCTAGCCCTCAACATAACCCTAACCCTAGGTCCAATCATAACCTTAACTGGATCTCTAATCCTAGCCCTCAACATAACCCTAACCCTAGGTCCAATCGTAACCCTAACCGTCTCTCTAACCCTAGCCCTCAACATAACCCTAACCCTAGGTCCAATCCTAACCCTAACCGGATCTCTAACCCTAGCCCTCAACATAACCCTAACCCTAGGTCCAATCCTAACCCTAAACGGATCTCTAACCCTAGCCCTCAACATAACCCTAACCCTAGGTCCAATCGTAACCCTAACCGGATCTCTAACCCTAGCCCTCAACATAACCCTAACCCTAGGTCCAATCGTAACCCGAACCGGATCTCTAACCCTAGCCCTCAACATAACCCTAACCCTAGGTCCAATCGTAACCCTAACCGTCTCTCTAACCCTAGCCCTCAACATAACCCTAACCCTAGGTCCAATCGTAACCCTAACCGTCTCTCTAACCCTAGCCCTCAACATAACCCTAACCCTAGGTCCAATCGTAACCCGAACCGGATCTCTAACCCTAGCCCTCAACATAACCCTAACCCTAGGTCCAATCGTAACCCTAACCGTCTCTCTAACCCTAGCCCTCAACATAACCCTAACCCTAGGTCCAATCGTAACCCTAACCGTCTCTCTAACCCTAGCCCTCAACATAACCCTAACCCTAGGTCCAATCGTAACCCTAACAGTCTCTCTAACCCTAGCCCTCAACATAACCCTAGGCCTAGGTCCAATCGTAACCCTAACCGTCTCTCTAACCCTAGCCCTCAACATAACCCTAACCCTAGGTCCAATCGTAACCCTAACCGGATCTCTAACCCTAGCCCTCAACATAACCCTAACCCTAGGTCCAATCGTAACCCTAACCGGATCTCTAACCCTAGCCCTCAACATAACCCTAACCCTAGGTCCAATCGTAACCCTAACCGTCTCTCTAACCCTAGCCCTCAACATAACCCTAACCCTAGGTCCAATCGTAACCCTAACCGTCTCTCTAACCCTAGCCCTCAACATAACCCTAACCCTAGGTCCAATCGTAACCCGAACCGGATCTCTAACCCTAGCCCTCAACATAACCCTAACCCTAGGTCCAATCGTAACCCTAACCGTCTCTCTAACCCTAGCCCTCAACATAACCCTAACCCTAGGTCCAATCGTAACCCTAACCGTCTCTCTAACCCTAGCCCTCAACATAACCCTAACCCTAGGTCCAATCGTAACCCTAACAGTCTCTCTAACCCTAGCCCTCAACATAACCCTAGGCCTAGGTCCAATCGTAACCCTAACCGTCTCTCTAACCCTAGCCCTCAACATAACCCTAACCCTAGGTCCAATCGTAACCCTAACCAGATCTCTAACCCTAGCCCTCAACATAACCCTAACCCTAGGTCCAATCGTAACCCTAACAGTCTCTCTAACCCTAGCCCTCAACATAACCCTAACCCTAGGTCCAATCGTAACCCTAACCGGATCTCTAACCCTAGCCCTCAACATAACCCTAACCCTAGGTCCAATCGTAACCCTAACCGGATCTCTAACCCTAGCCCTCAACATAACCCTAACCCTAGGTCCAATCGTAACCCTAACCGTCTCTCTAACCCTAGCCCTCAACATAACCCTAACCCTAGGTCCAATCGTAACCCTAACCGTCTCTCTAACCCTAGCCCTCAACATAACCCTAACCCTAGGTCCAATCGTAACCCGAACCGGATCTCTAACCCTAGCCCTCAACATAACCCTAACCCTAGGTCCAATCGTAACCCTAACCGTCTCTCTAACCCTAGCCCTCAACATAACCCTAACCCTAGGTCCAATCGTAACCCTAACCGTCTCTCTAACCCTAGCCCTCAACATAACCCTAACCCTAGGTCCAATCGTAACCCTAACAGTCTCTCTAACCCTAGCCCTCAACATAACCCTAGGCCTAGGTCCAATCGTAACCCTAACCGTCTCTCTAACCCTAGCCCTCAACATAACCCTAACCCTAGGTCCAATCGTAACCCTAACCGGATCTCTAACCCTAGCCCTCAACATAACCCTAACCCTAGGTCCAATCGTAACCCTAACCGGATCTCTAACCCTAGCCCTCAACATAACCCTAACCCTAGGTCCAATCGTAACCCTAACCGTCTCTCTAACCCTAGCCCTCAACATAACCCTAACCCTAGGTCCAATCGTAACCCTAACCGTCTCTCTAACCCTAGCCCTCAACATAACCCTAACCCTAGGTCCAATCGTAACCCGAACCGGATCTCTAACCCTAGCCCTCAACATAACCCTAACCCTAGGTCCAATCGTAACCCTAACCGTCTCTCTAACCCTAGCCCTCAACATAACCCTAACCCTAGGTCCAATCGTAACCCTAACCGTCTCTC
Source organism: Miniopterus natalensis (assembly GCF_054644295.1). Taxonomy (NCBI): domain Eukaryota; kingdom Metazoa; phylum Chordata; class Mammalia; order Chiroptera; family Miniopteridae; genus Miniopterus; species Miniopterus natalensis. Next base: position 38,919 of record NW_028269908.1, read on the forward strand.
TAACCCTAGCCCTCAACATAACCCTAACCCTAGGTCCAATCGTAACCCTAACAGTCTCTCTAACCCTAGCCCTCAACATAACCCTAGGCCTAGGTCCAATCGTAACCCTAACCGTCTCTCTAACCCTAGCCCTCAACATAACCCTAACCCTAGGTCCAATCGTAACCCTAACCGGATCTCTAACCCTAGCCCTCAACATAACCCTAACCCTAGGTCCAATCGTAACCCTAACCGTCTCTCTAACCCTAGCCCTCAACATAACCCTAACCCTAGGTCCAATCGTAACCCTAACCGTCTCTCTAACCCTAGCCCTCAACATAACCCTAACCCTAGGTCCAATCGTAACCCGAACCGGATCTCTAACCCTAGCCCTCAACATAACCCTAACCCTAGGTCCAATCGTAACCCTAACCGTCTCTCTAACCCTAGCCCTCAACATAACCCTAACCCTAGGTCCAATCGTAACCCTAACCGTCTCTCTAACCCTAGCCCTCAACATAACCCTAACCCTAGGTCCAATCGTAACCCTAACAGTCTCTCTAACCCTAGCCCTCAACATAACCCTAGGCCTAGGTACAATCGTAACCCTAACCGTCTCTCTAACCCTAGCCCTCAACATAACCCTAACCCTAGGTCCAATCGTAACCCTAACAGTCTCTCTAACCCTAGCCCTCAACATAACCCTAGGCCTAGGTCCAATCGTAACCCTAACCGTCTCTCTAACCCTAGCCCTCAACATAACCCTAACCCTAGGTCCAATCGTAACCCTAACCGGATCTCTAACCCTAGCCCTCAACATAACCCTAACCCTAGGTCCAATCGTAACCCTAACCGTCTCTCTAACCCTAGCCCTCAACATAACCCTAACCCTAGGTCCAATCGTAACCCTAACCGTCTCTCTAACCCTAGCCCTCAACATAACCCTAACCCTAGGTCCAATCGTAACCCGAACCGGATCTCTAACCCTAGCCCTCAACATAACCCTAACCCTAGGTCCAATCGTAACCCTAACCGTCTCTCTAACCCTAGCCCTCAACATAACCCTAACCCTAGGTCCAATCGTAACCCTAACCGTCTCTCTAACCCTAGCCCTCAACATAACCCTAACCCTAGGTCCAATCGTAACCCTAACAGTCTCTCTAACCCTAGCCCTCAACATAACCCTAGGCCTAGGTCCAATCGTAACCCTAACCGTCTCTCTAACCCTAGCCCTCAACATAACCCTAACCCTAGGTCCAATCGTAACCCTAACCGGATCTCTAACCCTAGCCCTCAACATAACCCTAACCCTAGGTCCAATCGTAACCCTAACCGGATCTCTAACCCTAGCCCTCAACATAACCCTAACCCTAGGTCCAATCGTAACCCTAACCGTCTCTCTAACCCTAGCCCTCAACATAACCCTAACCCTAGGTCCAATCGTAACCCTAACCGTCTCTCTAACCCTAGCCCTCAACATAACCCTAACCCTAGGTCCAATCGTAACCCGAACCGGATCTCTAACCCTAGCCCTCAACATAACCCTAACCCTAGGTCCAATCGTAACCCTAACCGTCTCTCTAACCCTAGCCCTCAACATAACCCTAACCCTAGGTCCAATCGTAACCCTAACCGTCTCTCTAACCCTAGCCCTCAACATAACCCTAACCCTAGGTCCAATCGTAACCCTAACAGTCTCTCTAACCCTAGCCCTCAACATAACCCTAGGCCTAGGTCCAATCGTAACCCTAACCGTCTCTCTAACCCTAGCCCTCAACATAACCCTAACCCTAGGTCCAATCGTAACCCTAACCGTCTCTCTAACCCTAGCCCTCAACATAACCCTAACCCTAGGTCCAATCGTAACCCTAACAGTCTCTCTAACCCTAGCCCTCAACATAACCCTAACCCTAGGTCCAATCGTAACCCTAACCGGATCTCTAACCCTAGCCCTCAACATAACCCTAACCCTAGGTCCAATCGTAACCCTAACCGGATCTCTAACCCTAGCCCTCAACATAACCCTAACCCTAGGTCCAATCGTAACCCTAACCGTCTCTCTAACCCTAGCCCTCAACATAACCCTAACCCTAGGTCCAATCGTAACCCGAACCGGATCTCTAACCCTAGCCCTCAACATAACCCTAACCCTAGGTCCAATCGTAACCCTAACCGTCTCTCTAACCCTAGCCCTCAACATAACCCTAACCCTAGGTCCAATCGTAACCCTAACCGTCTCTCTAACCCTAGCCCTCAACATAACCCTAACCCTAGGTCCAATCGTAACCCTAACAGTCTCTCTAACCCTAGCCCTCAACATAACCCTAGGCCTAGGTCCAATCGTAACCCTAACCGTCTCTCTAACCCTAGCCCTCAACATAACCCTAACCCTAGGTCCAATCGTAACCCTAACTGGATCTCTAACCCTAGCCCTCAACATAACCCTAACCCTAGGTCCAATCGTAACCCTAACCGGATCTCTAACCCTAGCCCTCAACATAACCCTAACCCTAGGTCCAATCGTAACCCTAACCGTCTCTCTAACCCTAGCCCTCAACATAACCCTAACCCTAGGTCCAATCGTAACCCTAACCGTCTCTCTAACCCTAGCCCTCAACATAACCCTAACCCTAGGTCCAATCGTAACCCGAACCGGATCTCTAACCCTAGCCCTCAACATAACCCTAACCCTAGGTCCAATCGTAACCCTAACCGTCTCTCTAACCCTAGCCCTCAACATAACCCTAACCCTAGGTCCAATCGTAACCCTAACCGTCTCTCTAACCCTAGCCCTCAACATAACCCTAACCCTAGGTCCAATCGTAACCCTAACAGTCTCTCTAACCCTAGCCCTCAACATAACCCTAGGCCTAGGTCCAATCGTAACCCTAACCGTCTCTCTAACCCTAGCCCTCAACATAACCCTAACCCTAGGTCCAATCGTAACCCTAACAGGATCTCTAACCCTAGCCCTCAACATAACACTAACCCTAGGTCCAGTCATAACCCGAACCGGATCTCTAACCCTAGCCCTCAACATAACCCTAACCCTAGGTCCAATCGTAACCCTAACCGTCTCTCTAACCCTAGCCCTCAACATAACCCTAACCCTAGGTCCAATCGTAACCCTAACCGTCTCTCTAACCCTAGCCCTCAACATAACCCTAACCCTAGGTCCAATCGTAACCCGAACCGGATCTCTAACCCTAGCCCTCAACATAACCCTAACCCTAGGTCCAATCGTAACCCTAACCGTCTCTCTAACCCTAGCCCTCAACATAACCCTAATCCTAGGTCCAATCGTAACCCTAACCGTCTCTCTAACCCTAGCCCTCAACATAACCCTAGGCCTAGGTCCAATCGTAACCCTAACCGTCTCTCTAACCCTAGCCCTCAACATAACCCTAACCCTAGGTCCAATCGTAACCCTAACCGGATCTCTAACCCTAGCCCTCAACATAACCCTAACCCTAGGTCCAGTCGTAACCCGAACCGGATCTCTAACCCTAGCCCTCAACATAACCCTAACCCTAGGTCCAATCGTAACCCTAACCGGATCTCTAACCCTAGCCCTCAACATAACCCTAACCCTAGGTCCAATCGTAACCCTAACCGGATCTCTAACTCTAGCCCTTAACATAACCCTAACCCTAGGTCCAATCGTAACGCTATCCGGATCTCTAACCCTAGCCCTCAACATAACCCTAACCCTAGGTCCAATCGTAACCCTAACCGTCTCTCTAACCCTAGCCCTCAACATAACCCTAACCCTAGGTCCAATCGTAACCCTAACCGGATCTCTAACCCTAGCCCTCAACATAACCCTAACCCTAGGTCCAGTCGTAACCCGAACCGGATCTCTAACCCTAGCCCTCAACATAACCCTAACCCTAGGTCCAATCGTAACCCTAACCGGATCTCTAACCCTAGCCCTCAACATAACCCTAACCCTAGGTCCAATCGTAACCCTAACCGGATCTCTAACTCTAGCCCTTAACATAACCCTAACCCTAGGTCCAATCGTAACGCTATCCGGATCTCTAACCCTAGCCCTCAACATAACCCTAACCCTAGGTCCCATCGTAACCCTAACCGGATCTCTAACCCTAGCCCTCAACATAACCCTAACCCTAGGTCCAATCGTAACCCTAACAGTCTCTCTAACCCTAGCCCTCAACATAACCCTAGGCCTAGGTCCAATCGTAACCCTAACCGTCTCTCTAACCCTAGCCCTCAACATAACCCTAACCCTAGGTCCAATCGTAACCCTAACCGGATCTCTAACCCTAGCCCTCAACATAACCCTAACCCTAGGTCCAATCGTAACCCTAACCGTCTCTCTAACCCTAGCCCTCAACATAACCCTAACCCTAGGTCCAATCGTAACCCTAACCGTCTCTCTAACCCTAGCCCTCAACATAACCCTAACCCTAGGTCCAATCGTAACCCGAACCGGATCTCTAACCCTAGCCCTCAACATAACCCTAACCCTAGGTCCAATCGTAACCCTAACCGTCTCTCTAACCCTAGCCCTCAACATAACCCTAACCCTAGGTCCAATCGTAACCCTAACCGTCTCTCTAACCCTAGCCCTCAACATAACCCTAACCCTAGGTCCAATCGTAACCCTAACAGTCTCTCTAACCCTAGCCCTCAACATAACCCTAGGCCTAGGTCCAATCGTAACCCTAACCGGATCTCTAACCCTAGCCCTCAACATAACCCTAACCCTAGGTCCAATCGTAACCCTAACAGTCTCTCTAACCCTAGCCCTCAACATAACCCTAGGCCTAGGTCCAATCGTAACCCTAACCGTCTCTCTAACCCTAGCCCTCAACATAACCCTAACCCTAGGTCCAATCGTAACCCTAACCGGATCTCTAACCCTAGCCCTCCACATAACCCTAACCCTAGGTGCAATCGTAACCCTAACCGTCTCTCTAACCCTAGCCCTCAACATAACCCTAACCCTAGGTCCAATCGTAACCCTAACCGTCTCTCTAACCCTAGCCCTCAACATAACCCTAACCCTAGGTCCAATCGTAACCCGAACCGGATCTCTAACCCTAGCCCTCAACATAACCCTAACCCTAGGTCCAATCGTAACCCTAACCGTCTCTCTAACCCTAGCCCTCAACATAACCCTAACCCTAGGTCCAATCGTAACCCTAACCGTCTCTCTAACCCTAGCCCTCAACATAACCCTAACCCTAGGTCCAATCGTAACCCTAACAGTCTCTCTAACCCTAGCCCTCAACATAACCCTAGGCCTAGGTCCAATCGTAACCCTAACCGTCTCTCTAACCCTAGCCCTCAACATAACCCTAACCCTAGGTCCAATCGTAACCCTAACCGGATCTCTAACCCTAGCCCTCAACATAACCCTAACCCTAGGTCCAATCGTAACCCTAACCGGATCTCTAACCCTAGCCCTCAACATAACCCTAACCCTAGGTCCAATCGTAACCCTAACCGTCTCTCTAACCCTAGCCCTCAACATAACCCTAACCCTAGGTCCAATCGTAACCCTAACCGTCTCTCTAACCCTAGCCCTCAACATAACCCTAACCCTAGGTCCAATCGTAACCCGAACCGGATCTCTAACCCTAGCCCTCAACATAACCCTAACCCTAGGTCCAATCGTAACCCTAACCGTCTCTCTAACCCTAGCCCTCAACATAACCCTAACCCTAGGTCCAATCGTAACCCTAACCGTCTCTCTAACCCTAGCCCTCAACATAACCCTAACCCTAGGTCCAATCGTAACCCTAACAGTCTCTCTAACCCTAGCCCTCAACATAACCCTAGGCCTAGGTCCAATCGTAACCCTAACCGTCTCTCTAACCCTAGCCCTCAACATAACCCTAACCCTAGGTCCAATCGTAACCCTAACCGTCTCTCTAACCCTAGCCCTCAACATAACCCTAACCCTAGGTCCAATCGTAACCCTAACAGTCTCTCTAACCCTAGCCCTCAACATAACCCTAACCCTAGGTCCAATCGTAACCCTAACCGGATCTCTAACCCTAGCCCTCAACATAACCCTAACCCTAGGTCCAATCGTAACCCTAACCGGATCTCTAACCCTAGCCCTCAACATAACCCTAACCCTAGGTCCAATCGTAACCCTAACCGTCTCTCTAACCCTAGCCCTCAACATAACCCTAACCCTAGGTCCAATCGTAACCCTAACCGTCTCTCTAACCCTAGCCCTCAACATAACCCTAACCCTAGGTCCAATCGTAACCCGAACCGGATCTCTAACCCTAGCCCTCAACATAACCCTAACCCTAGGTCCAATCGTAACCCTAACCGTCTCTCTAACCCTAGCCCTCAACATAACCCTAACCCTAGGTCCAATCGTAACCCTAACCGTCTCTCTAACCCTAGCCCTCAACATAACCCTAACCCTAGGTCCAATCGTAACCCTAACAGTCTCTCTAACCCTAGCCCTCAACATAACCCTAGGCCTAGGTCCAATCGTAACCCTAACCGTCTCTCTAACCCTAGCCCTCAACATAACCCTAACCCTAGGTCCAATCGTAACCCTAACCGGATCTCTAACCCTAGCCCTCAACATAACCCTAACCCTAGGTCCAATCGTAACCCTAACCGGATCTCTAACCCTAGCCCTCAACATAACCCTAACCCTAGGTCCAATCGTAACCCTAACCGTCTCTCTAACCCTAGCCCTCAACATAACCCTAACCCTAGGTCCAATCGTAACCCTAACCGTCTCTCTAACCCTAGCCCTCAACATAACCCTAACCCTAGGTCCAATCGTAACCCGAACCGGATCTCTAACCCTAGCCCTCAACATAACCCTAACCCTAGGTCCAATCGTAACCCTAACCGTCTCTCTAACCCTAGCCCTCAACATAACCCTAACCCTAGGTCCAATCGTAACCCTAACCGTCTCTCTAACCCTAGCCCTCAACATAACCCTAACCCTAGGTCCAATCGTAACCCTAACAGTCTCTCTAACCCTAGCCCTCAACATAACCCTAGGCCTAGGTCCAATCGTAACCCTAACCGTCTCTCTAACGCTAGCCCTCAACATAACCCTAACCCTAGGTCCAATCGTAACCCTAACCGGATCTCTAACCCTAGCCCTCAACATAACCCTAACCCTAGGTCCAATCATAACCTTAACTGGATCTCTAATCCTAGCCCTCAACATAACCCTAACCCTAGGTCCAATCGTAACCCTAACCGTCTCTCTAACCCTAGCCCTCAACATAACCCTAACCCTAGGTCCAATCCTAACCCTAACCGGATCTCTAACCCTAGCCCTCAACATAACCCTAACCCTAGGTCCAATCCTAACCCTAAACGGATCTCTAACCCTAGCCCTCAACATAACCCTAACCCTAGGTCCAATCGTAACCCTAACCGGATCTCTAACCCTAGCCCTCAACATAACCCTAACCCTAGGTCCAATCGTAACCCGAACCGGATCTCTAACCCTAGCCCTCAACATAACCCTAACCCTAGGTCCAATCGTAACCCTAACCGTCTCTCTAACCCTAGCCCTCAACATAACCCTAACCCTAGGTCCAATCGTAACCCTAACCGTCTCTCTAACCCTAGCCCTCAACATAACCCTAACCCTAGGTCCAATCGTAACCCGAACCGGATCTCTAACCCTAGCCCTCAACATAACCCTAACCCTAGGTCCAATCGTAACCCTAACCGTCTCTCTAACCCTAGCCCTCAACATAACCCTAACCCTAGGTCCAATCGTAACCCTAACCGTCTCTCTAACCCTAGCCCTCAACATAACCCTAACCCTAGGTCCAATCGTAACCCTAACAGTCTCTCTAACCCTAGCCCTCAACATAACCCTAGGCCTAGGTCCAATCGTAACCCTAACCGTCTCTCTAACCCTAGCCCTCAACATAACCCTAACCCTAGGTCCAATCGTAACCCTAACCGGATCTCTAACCCTAGCCCTCAACATAACCCTAACCCTAGGTCCAATCGTAACCCTAACCGGATCTCTAACCCTAGCCCTCAACATAACCCTAACCCTAGGTCCAATCGTAACCCTAACCGTCTCTCTAACCCTAGCCCTCAACATAACCCTAACCCTAGGTCCAATCGTAACCCTAACCGTCTCTCTAACCCTAGCCCTCAACATAACCCTAACCCTAGGTCCAATCGTAACCCGAACCGGATCTCTAACCCTAGCCCTCAACATAACCCTAACCCTAGGTCCAATCGTAACCCTAACCGTCTCTCTAACCCTAGCCCTCAACATAACCCTAACCCTAGGTCCAATCGTAACCCTAACCGTCTCTCTAACCCTAGCCCTCAACATAACCCTAACCCTAGGTCCAATCGTAACCCTAACAGTCTCTCTAACCCTAGCCCTCAACATAACCCTAGGCCTAGGTCCAATCGTAACCCTAACCGTCTCTCTAACCCTAGCCCTCAACATAACCCTAACCCTAGGTCCAATCGTAACCCTAACCGGATCTCTAACCCTAGCCCTCAACATAACCCTAACCCTAGGTCCAATCGTAACCCTAACAGTCTCTCTAACCCTAGCCCTCAACATAACCCTAACCCTAGGTCCAATCGTAACCCTAACCGGATCTCTAACCCTAGCCCTCAACATAACCCTAACCCTAGGTCCAATCGTAACCCTAACCGGATCTCTAACCCTAGCCCTCAACATAACCCTAACCCTAGGTCCAATCGTAACCCTAACCGTCTCTCTAAACCTAGCCCTCAACATAACCCTAACCCTAGGTCCAATCGTAACCCTAACCGTCTCTCTAACCCTAGCCCTCAACATAACCCTAACCCTAGGTCCAATCGTAACCCGAACCGGATCTCTAACCCTAGCCCTCAACATAACCCTAACCCTAGGTCCAATCGTAACCCTAACCGTCTCTCTAACCCTAGCCCTCAACATAACCCTAACCCTAGGTCCAATCGTAACCCTAACCGTCTCTCTAACCCTAGCCCTCAACATAACCCTAACCCTAGGTCCAATCGTAACCCTAACAGTCTCTCTAACCCTAGCCCTCAACATAACCCTAGGCCTAGGTCCAATCGTAACCCTAATCGTCTCTCTAACCCTAGCCCTCAACATAACCCTAACCCTAGGTCCAATCGTAACCCTAACCGGATCTCTAACCCTAGCCCTCAACATAACCCTAACCCTAGGTCCAATCGTAACCCTAACCGTCTCTCTAACCCTAGCCCTCAACATAACCCTAACTCTAGGTCCAATCGTAACCCTAACCGTCTCTCTAACCCTAGCCCTCAACATAACCCTAACCCTAGGTCCAATCGTAACCCGAACCGGATCTCTAACCCTAGCCCTCAACATAACCCTAACCCTAGGTCCAATCGTAACCCTAACCGTCTCTCTAACCCTAGCCCTCAACATAACCCTAACCCTAGGTCCAATCGTAACCCTAACCGTCTCTCTAACCCTAGCCCTCAACATAACCCTAACCCTAGGTCCAATCGTAACCCTAACAGTCTCTCTAACCCTAGCCCTCAACATAACCCTAGGCCTAGGTCCAATCGTAACCCTAACCGTCTCTCTAACCCTAGCCCTCAACATAACCCTAACCCTAGGTCCAATCGTAACCCTAACCGGATCTCTAACCCTAGCCCTCAACATAACCCTAACCCTAGGTCCAATCGTAACCCTAACCGTCTCTCTAACCCTTGCCCTCAACATAACCCTAACCCTAGGTCCAATCGTAACCCTAACCGTCTCTCTAACCCTAGCCCTCAACATAACCCTAACCCTAGGTCCAATCGTAACCCGAACCGGATCTCTAACCCTAGCCCTCAACATAACCCTAACCCTAGGTCCAATCGTAACCCTAACCGTCTCTCTAACCCTAGCCCTCAACATAACCCTAACCCTAGGTCCAATCGTAACCCTAACCGTCTCTCTAACCCTAGCCCTCAACATAACCCTAACCCTAGGTCCAATCGTAACCCTAACAGTCTCTCTAACCCTAGCCCTCAACATAACCCTAGGCCTAGGTACAATCGTAACCCTAACCGTCTCTCTAACCCTAGCCCTCAACATAACCCTAACCCTAGGTCCAATCGTAACCCTAACAGTCTCTCTAACCCTAGCCCTCAACATAACCCTAGGCCTAGGTCCAATCGTAACCCTAACCGTCTCTCTAACCCTAGCCCTCAACATAACCCTAGCCCTAGGTCCAATCGTAACCCTAACCGGATCTCTAACCCTAGCCCTCAACATAACCCTAACCCTAGGTCCAATCGTAACCCTAACCGTCTCTCTAACCCTAGCCCTCAACATAACCCTAACCCTAGGTCCAATCGTAACCCTAACCGTCTCTCTAACCCTAGCCCTCAACATAACCCTAACCCTAGGTCCAATCGTAACCCGAACCGGATCTCTAACCCTAGCCCTCAACATAACCCTAACCCTAGGTCCAATCGTAACCCTAACCGTCTCTCTAACCCTAGCCCTCAACATAACCCTAACCCTAGGTCCAATCGTAACCCTAACCGTCTCTCTAACCCTAGCCCTCAACATAACCCTAACCCTAGGTCCAATCGTAACCCTAACAGTCTCTCTAACCCTAGCCCTCAACATAACCCTAGGCCTAGGTCCAATCGTAACCCTAACCGTCTCTCTAACCCTAGCCCTCAACATAACCCTAACCCTAGGTCCAATCGTAACCCTAACCGGATCTCTAACCCTAGCCCTCAACATAACCCTAACCCTAGGTCCAATCGTAACCCTAACCGGATCTCTAACCCTAGCCCTCAACATAACCCTAACCCTAGGTCCAATCGTAACCCTAACCGTCTCTCTAACCCTAGCCCTCAACATAACCCTAACCCTAGGTCCAATCGTAACCCTAACCGTCTCTCTAACCCTAGCCCTCAACATAACCCTAACCCTAGGTCCAATCGTAACCCGAACCGGATCTCTAACCCTAGCCCTCAACATAACCCTAACCCTAGGTCCAATCGTAACCCTAACCGTCTCTCTAACCCTAGCCCTCAACATAACCCTAACCCTAGGTCCAATCGTAACCCTAACCGTCTCTCTAACCCTAGCCCTCAACATAACCCTAACCCTAGGTCCAATCGTAACCCTAACAGTCTCTCTAACCCTAGCCCTCAACATAACCCTAGGCCTAGGTCCAATCGTAACCCTAACCGTCTCTCTAACCCTAGCCCTCAACATAACCCTAACCCTAGGTCCAATCGTAACCCTAACCGTCTCTCTAACCCTAGCCCTCAACATAACCCTAACCCTAGGTCCAATCGTAACCCTAACAGTCTCTCTAACCCTAGCCCTCAACATAACCCTAACCCTAGGTCCAATCGTAACCCTAACCGGATCTCTAACCCTAGCCCTCAACATAACCCTAACCCTAGGTCCAATCGTAACCCTAACCGGATCTCTAACCCTAGCCCTCAACATAACCCTAACCCTAGGTCCAATCGTAACCCTAACCGTCTCTCTAACCCTAGCCCTCAACATAACCCTAACCCTAGGTCCAATCGTAACCCGAACCGGATCTCTAACCCTAGCCCTCAACATAACCCTAACCCTAGGTCCAATCGTAACCCTAACCGTCTCTCTAACCCTACCCCTCAACATAACCCTAACCCTAGGTCCAATCGTAACCCTAACCGTCTCTCTAACCCTAGCCCTCAACATAACCCTAACCCTAGGTCCAATCGTAACCCTAACAGTCTCTCTAACCCTAGCCCTCAACATAACCCTAGGCCTAGGTCCAATCGTAACCCTAACCGTCTCTCTAACCCTAGCCCTCAACATAACCCTAACCCTAGGTCCAATCGTAACCCTAACTGGATCTCTAACCCTAGCCCTCAACATAACCCTAACCCTAGGTCCAATCGTAACCCTAACCGGATCTCTAACCCTAGCCCTCAACATAACCCTAACCCTAGGTCCAATCGTAACCCTAACCGTCTCTCTAACCCTAGCCCTCAACATAACCCTAACCCTAGGTCCAATCGTAACCCTAACCGTCTCTCTAACCCTAGCCCTCAACATAACCCTAACCCTAGGTCCAATCGTAACCCGAACCGGATCTCTAACCCTAGCCCTCAACATAACCCTAACCCTAGGTCCAATCGTAACCCTAACCGTCTCTCTAACCCTAGCCCTCAACATAACCCTAACCCTAGGTCCAATCGTAACCCTAACCGTCTCTCTAACCCTAGCCCTCAACATAACCCTAACCCTAGGTCCAATCGTAACCCTAACAGTCTCTCTAACCCTAGCCCTCAACATAACCCTAGGCCTAGGTCCAATCGTAACCCTAACCGTCTCTCTAACCCTAGCCCTCAACATAACCCTAACCCTAGGTCCAATCGTAACCCTAACAGGATCTCTAACCCTAGCCCTCAACATAACCCTAACCCTAGGTCCAGTCATAACCCGAACCGGATCTCTAACCCTAGCCCTCAACATAACCCTAACCCTAGGTCCAATCGTAACCCTAACCGGATCTCTAACCCTAGCCCTCAACATAACCCTAACCCTAGATCCAATCGTAACCCTAACCGGATCTCTAACTCTAGCCCTTAACATAATCCTAACCCTAGGTCCAATCGTAACGCTATCCGGATCTCTAACCCTAGCCCTCAACATAACCCTAACCCTAGGTCCCATCGTAACCCTAACCGGATCTCTAACCCTAGCCCTCAACATAACCCTAACCCTAGGTCCAATCGTAACCCTAACCGGATCTCTAACCCTAGCCCTCAACATAACCCTAACCCTAGGTCCAATCCTAACCCTAACCGGATCTCTAACCCTATCCCTCAACATAACCCTAACCCTAGGTCCAATCGTAACCCTAACCGGATCTCTAACCCTAGCCCTCAACATAACCCTAACCCTAGGTCCAATCGTAACCCTAACCGGATCTCTAACCCTAGCCCTCAACATAACCCTAACCCTAGGTCCAATCGTAACCCTAACCGTCTCTCTAACCCTAGCCCTCAACATAACCCTAACCCTAGGTCCAATCGTAACCCTAACCGTCTCTCTAACCCTAGCCCTCAACATAACCCTAACCCTAGGTCCAATCGTAACCCGAACCGGATCTCTAACCCTAGCCCTCAACATAACCCTAACCCTAGGTCCAATCGTAACCCTAACCGTCTCTCTAACCCTAGCCCTCAACATAACCCTAATCCTAGGTCCAATCGTAACCCTAACCGTCTCTCTAACCCTAGCCCTCAACATAACCCTAGGCCTAGGTCCAATCGTAACCCTAACCGTCTCTCTAACCCTAGCCCTCAACATAACCCTAACCCTAGGTCCAATCGTAACCCTAACCGGATCTCTAACCCTAGCCCTCAACATAACCCTAACCCTAGGTCCAGTCGTAACCCGAACCGGATCTCTAACCCTAGCCCTCAACATAACCCTAACCCTAGGTCCAATCGTAACCCTAACCGGATCTCTAACCCTAGCCCTCAACATAACCCTAACCCTAGGTCCAATCGTAACCCTAACCGGATCTCTAACTCTAGCCCTTAACATAACCCTAACCCTAGGTCCAATCGTAACGCTATCCGGATCTCTAACCCTAGCCCTCAACATAACCCTAACCCTAGGTCCAATCGTAACCCTAACCGTCTCTCTAACCCTAGCCCTCAACATAACCCTAACCCTAGGTCCAATCGTAACACTAACCGGATCTCTAACCCTAGCCCTCAACATAACCCTAATCCTAGGTCCAGTCGTAACCCGAACCGGATCTCTAACCCTAGCCCTCAACATAACCCTAACCCTAGGTCCAATCGTAACCCTAACCGGATCTCTAACCCTAGCCCTCAACATAACCCTAACCCTAGGTCCAATCGTAACCCTAACCGGATCTCTAACTCTAGCCCTTAACATAACCCTAACCCTAGGTCCAATCGTAACGCTATCCGGATCTCTAACCCTAGCCCTCAACATAACCCTAACCCTAGGTCCCATCGTAACCCTAACCGGATCTCTAACCCTAGCCCTCAACATAACCCTAACCCTAGGTCCAATCGTAACCCTAACCGGATCTGTAACCCTAGCCCTCAACATAACCCTAACCCTAGGTCCAATCGTAACCCTAACTGGATCTCTAACCCTAGCCCTCAACATAACCCTAACCCTAGGTCCAATCGTAACCCTAACTGGATCTCTAACCCTAGCCCTCAACATAACCCTAACCCTAGGTCCAATCGTAACCCTAACCGGATCTCTAACCCTAGCCCTCAACATAACCCTAACCCTAGGTCCAATCGTAACCCTAACCGTCTCTCTAACCCTAGCCCTCAACATAACCCTAACCCTATGTCCAATCGCACCCCTAACAGTCTCTCTAACCCTAGCCCTCAACATAACCCTTACCCTAGGTCCAATCGTAACCCGAACCGGATCTCTAACCCTAGCCCTCAACATAACCCTAACCCTAGGTCCAATCGTAACCCTAACCGTCTCTCTAACCCTAGCCCTCAACATAACCCTAACCCTAGGTCCAATCGTAACCCTAACCATCTCTCTAACCCTAGCCCTCAACATAACCCTAGCCCTAGGTCCAATCGTAACCCTAACCGTCTCTGTAACCCTAGCCCTCAACATAACACTAACCCTAGGTCCAATCGTAACCCTAACCGGATCTCTAACCCTAGCTCTCAACATAAACCTAACCCTAGGTCCAATCGTAACCCTAACCGGATCTCTAACCCTAGCCCTCAACATAACCCTAACCCTAGGCCCAATCGTAAACCTAACCGTCTCTCTAACGCTAGCCCTCAACATAACCCTAACCCTAGGTCCAATCGTAACCCTAACCGGATCTCTAACCCTAGCCCTCAACATAACACTAACCCTAGGTCCAATCGTAACCCTAAACGGATCTCTAACCCTAGCCCTCAACATAACCCTAACCCTAGGTCCAATCGTAACCCTAACCGGATCTCTAACCCTAGCCCTCAACATAACCCTAACCCTAGGTCCAATCCTAACCCTAACCGGATCTCTAACCCTAGCCCTCAACATAACCCTAACCCTAGGTCCAATCCTAACCCTAACCGGATCTCTAACCCTAGCCCTCAACATAACCCTAACCCTAGGTCCAATCCTAACCCTAACCGGATCTCTAACCCTAGCCCTCAACATAACCCTAACCCTAGGTCCAATCCTAACCCTAACCGGATCTCTAACCCTAGCCCTCAACATAACCCTAACCCTAGGTCCAATCCTAACCCTAACCGGATCTCTAACCCTAGCCCTCAACATAACCCTAACCCTAGGTCCAATCGGAACCCTAACCGGATCTCTAACCCTAGCCCTCAACATAACCCTAACCCTAGGTCCAATCGTAACCCTAACCGGATCTCTAACCCTAGCCCTCAACATAACCCTAACCCTAGGTCCAATCGTAACCCTAACCGGATCTCTAACCCTAGCCCTCAACATAACCCTAACCCTAGGTCCAAATGTAACCCTAACCGGATCTCTAACCCTAGCCCTCAACATAACCCTAACCCTAGGTCCAATCGTAACCCTAACCGGATCTCTAACCCTAGCCCTCAACATAACCCTAACATTAGGTCCAATCGTAACCCTAACCGGATCTCTAACCCTAGCCCTCAACATAACCCTAACCCTAGGTCCAATCGTAACCCTAACCGGATCTCTAACCCTAGCCCTCAACATAACCCTAACCCTAGGTCCAATCGTAACCCTAACCGGATGTCTAACCCTAGCCCTCAACATAACCCTAACCCTATGTCCAATCGGACCCTAACCGGATCTCTAACCCTGGCCCTCAACATAACCCTAACCCTAGGTCCAATCGTAACCCTAACCGGATCTCTAACCCTAGCCCTCAACATAACCCTAACCCTAGGTCCAATCCTAACCCTAACCGGATCTCTAACCCGAACCCTCAACATAACCCTAACCCTAGGTCCAATCGTAACCCTAACCGGATCTCTAACCCTAGCCCTCAACATAACCCTAACCCTAGGTCCAATCCTAACCCTAACCGGATCTCTAACCCTAGCCCTCAAAATAACCCTAACCCTAGGTCCAATCCTAACCCTAACCCTCTCTCTAACCCTACCCTCAACATAAACCTAACCCTAGGTCCAATCGGAACCCTAACCGGATCTCTAACCCTAGCCCTCAACATAACCCTAACCCAAGGTCCAATCGTAACCCTAACCGGATCTCTAAACCTAGCCCTCAACATAACCCTAACCCTAGGTCCAATCGTAACCCTAACCGGATCTCTAACCCTAGCCCTCAACATAACCCTAACCCTAGGTCCAATCCTACCCCTAACCGGATCTCTAACCCTAGCCCTCAACATAACCCGAACCCTAGGTCCAATCGTAACCCTAACCGGATCTCTAACCCTAGCCCTCAACATAACCCTAACCCTAGGTCCAATCGTAACCCTAACCGGATCTCTAACCCTAGCCCTCAACATAACCCTAACCCTAGGTCCAATCCTAACCCTAACCGGATCTCTAACCCTAGCCCTCAAAATAACCCTAACCCTAGGTCCAATCCTAACCCTAACCCTCTCTCTAACCCTAGCCCTCAACATAACCCTAACCCTAGGTGCAATCGGAACCCTAACCGGATATCTAACCCTAAGCATGAACATAACCCTAACCCTAGGTCCAATCGTAACCCGAACCGGATCTCTAACCCTAGCCCTCAACATAACCCTAACCCTAGGTCCAATCGTACCCTTAACCGGATCTCTAACCCTAGCCCTCAACATAACCCTAACCCTAGGTCCAATCGTAACCCTAACCGGATCTCTAACCCTAGCCCTCAACATAACCCTAACCCTAGGTCCAATCCTAAACCTAACCGGATCTCTAACCCTAGCCCTCAACATAACACTAACCCTAGGTCCAATCTTAACCCTAAACGGATCTCTAACCCTAGCCCTCAACATAACCCTAACCCTAGGTCCAATCGTAACCCTAACCCGATCTCTAACCCTAGCCCTCAACATAACCCTAACCCTAGGTCCAATCCTAACCCTAACCGGATCTCTAACCCTAGCCCTCAACATAACCCTAACCCTAGGTCCAATCCTAACCCTAACCGGATCTCTAACCCTAGCCCTCAACATAACCCTAACCCTAGGTCCAATCCTAACCCTAACCGGATCTCTAACCCTAGCCCTCAACATAACCCTAACCCTAGGTCCAATACTATCCCTAACCGGATCTCTAACCCTAGCCCTCAACATAACCCTAACCCTAGGTCCAATCCTAACCCTAACCCTCTCTCTAACCCTAGCCCTCAACATAACCCTAACCCTAGGTCCAATCGTAATCCTAACCGGATCTCTAACCCTAGCCCTCAACATAACCCTAACCCTAGGTCCAATCGTAACCCTAACCGGATCTCTAACCCTAGCCCTCAACATAACCCTAACCCTAGGTCCAATCGTAACCCTAACCGGATCTCTAACCCTAGCCCTCAACATAACCCTAACCCTAGGTCCAATCGTAACCCTAACCGGATCTCTAACCCTAGCCCTCAACATAACCCTAACCCTAGGTCCAATCGTAACCCTAACCGGATCTCTAACTCTAGCCCTTAACATAACCCTAACCCTAGGTCCAATCCTAACCCTAACCGGATCTCTAACCCTAGCCCTCAACATAACCCTAACCCTAGGTCCAATCGTAACCCTAACCGGATCTCTAACCCTAGCCCTCAACATAACCCTAACCCTAGGTCCAATCGTAACCCTAACCGGATCTCTAACCCTAGCCCTCAACATAACCCTAACCCTAGGTCCAATCCTAACCCTAACCGGATCTCTAACCCTAGCCCTCAACATAACCCTAACCCTAGGTCCAATCCTAACCCTAACCGGATCTCTAACCCTAGCCCTCAAAATAACCCTAACCCTAGGTCCAATCCTAACCCTAACCCTCTCTCTAACCCTAGCCCTCAACATAACCCTAACCCTAGGTCCAATCCTAACCCTAACCGTCTCTCTAACCCTAGCCCTCAACATAACCCTAACCCAAGGTCCAATCGTAACCCTAACCGGATCTCTAACCCTAGCCCTCAACATAACCCTAACCCTAGGTCCAATCCTAACCCTAACCGGATCTCTAACCCTAGCCCTCAAAATAACCCTAACCCTAGGTCCAATCCTAACCCTAACCCTCTCTCTAACCCTAGCCCTCAACATAACCCTAACCCTAGGTCCAATCGGAACCCTAACCAGATCTCTAACCCTAAGCCTGAACATAACCCTAACCCTAGGTCCAATCGTAACCCTAACCGGAACTCTAACCCTAGCCCTCAACATAACCCTAACCCTAGGTCCAATCGTAACCCTAACCGGATCTCTAACCCTAGCCCTCAACATAACCCTAACCCTGGGTCCAATCGGAACCCTAACCGGATCTCTAACCCTAGCCCTCAACATAACCCTAACCCTAGGTCCAATCGTAACCGTAACCGGATCTCTAACCCTAGCCCTCAACATAACCCTAACCCTAGGTCCAATCGTAACCCTAAGCGGATCTCTAACCCTAGCCCTCAACATAACCCTAACCCTAGGTCCAATACTAACCCTAACCGGATCTCTAACCCTAGCCCTCAAAATAACCCTAACCCTAGGTCCAATCCTAACCCTAACCCTCTCTCTAACCCTACCCTCAACATAAACCTAACCCTAGGTCCAATCGGAACCCTAACCGGATCTCTAACCCTAGCCCTCAACATAACCCTAACCCAAGGTCCAATCGTAACCCTAACCGGATCTCTAACCCTAGCCCTCAACATAATCCTAACCCTAGGTCCAATCCTAACCCTAACCGGATCTCTAACCCTTGCCCTCAACATAACCCTAACCCTAGGTCCAATCGTAACCCTAACCGGATCTCTAACCCTAGCCCTCAACATAACCCTAACCCTAGGTCCAATCGTAACCCTAACCGGATCTCTAACCCTAGCCCTCAACATAACCCTAACCCTAGGTCCAATCCTAACCCTAACCGGATCTCTAACCCTAGCCCTCAAAATAACCCTAACCCTAGGTCCAATCCTAACCCTAACCCTCTCTCTAACCCTAGCCCTCAACATAACCCTAACCCTAGGTGCAATCGGAACCCTAACCGGATATCTAACCCTAAGCATGAACATAACCCTAACCCTAGGTCCAATCGTAACCCGAACCGGATCTCTAACCCTAGCCCTCAACATAACCCTAACCCTAGGTCCAATAGTAACCTTAACCGGATCTCTAACCCTAGCCCTCAACATAACCCTAACCCTAGGTCCAATCGTAACCCTAACCAGATCTCTAACCCTAGCCCTCAACATAACCCTAACCCTAGGTCCAATCCTAACCCTAACCGGATCTCTAACCCTAGCCCTCAACATAACCCTAACCCTAGGTCCAATCGTAACCCTAACCCGATCTCTAACCCTAGCCCTCAACATAACCCTAACCCTAGGTCCAATCCTAACCCTAACCGGATCTCTAACCCTAGCCCTCAACATAACCCTAACCCTAGGTCCAATCCTAACCCTAACCGGATCTCTAACCCTAGCCCTCAACATAACCCTAACCCTAGGCCCAATCCTAACCCTAACCGGATCTCTAACCCTAGCCCTCAACATAACCCTAACCCTAGGTCCAATACTAACCCTAACCGGATCTCTAACCCTAGCCCTCAACATAACCCTAACCCTAGGTCCAATCCTAACCCTAACCCTCTCTCTAACTCTAGCCCTTAACATAACCCTAACCCTAGGTCCAATCCTAACCCTAACCGGATCTCTAACCCTAGCCCTCAACATAACCCTAACCCTAGGTCCAATCGTAACCATAACCGGATCTCTAACCCTAGCCCTCAACATAACCCTAACCCTAGGTCCAATCGTAACCCTAACCGGATCTCTAACCCTAGCCCTCAACATAACCCTAACCCTAGGTCCAATCCTAACCCTAACCGGATATCTAACCCTAGCCCTCAAAATAACCCTAACACTAGGTCCAATCGTAACCCTAACCGTCTCTCTAACCCTAGCCCTCAACATAACCCTAACCCTAGGTCCAATCGTAACCCTAACCAGATCTCTAACCCTAAGCCTGAACATAACCCTAACCCTAGGTCCAATCGTAACCCTAACCGGAACTCTAACCCTAGCCCTCAACATAACCCTAACCCTAGGTCCAATCGTAACCCTAACCGGATCTCTAACCATAGCCCTCAACATAACCCTAACCCTAGGTCCAATAGTAACCTTAACCGGATCTCTAACCCTAGCCCTCAACATAACCCTAACCCTAGGTCCAATCGTAACCCTAACCGGATCTCTAACCCTAGCCCTCAACATAACCCTAACCCTAGGTCCAATCCTAACCCTAACCGGATCTCTAACCCTAGCCCTCAACATAACACTAACCCTAGGTCCAATCGTAACCCTAAACGGATCTCTAACCCTAGCCCTCAACATAACCCTAACCCTAGGTCCAATCGTAACCCTAACCGGATCTCTAACCCTAGCCCTCAACATAACCCTAACCCTAGGTCCAATCCTAACCCTAACCGGATCTCTAACCCTAGCCCTCAACATAACCCTAACCCTAGGTCCAATCCTAACCCTAACCGGATCTCTAACCCTAGCCCTCAACATAACCCTAACCCTAGGTCGAATCCTAAACCTAAACGGATCTCTAACCCTAGCCCTCAACATAACCCTAACGCTAGGTCCAATCCTAACCCTAACCGGATCTCTAACTCTAGCCCTTAACATAATCCTAAACCTAGGTCCAATCATAACCCTAACCGGATCTCTAACCCTAGCCCTCAACATAACCCTAACCCTAGGTCCAATCGTAACCCTAACCGGATCTCTAACCCTAGCCCTCAACATAACCCTAACCCTAGGTCCAATCCTAACCCTAACCGGATCTCTAACCCTAGCCCTCAACATAACCCTAACCCTAGGCCAAATCGTAACCCTAACCGTCTCTCTAACCCTAGCCCTCAACATAACCCTAACCCTAGGCCCAATCGTAACCCTAACCGGATCTCTAACCCTAGCCCTCAACATAACCCTACCCCTAGGTCCAATCGTAACCCTAACCGGATCTCTAACCCTAGCCCTCAACATAACCCTAACCCTAGGTCCAATCGTAACCCTAACCGGATCTCTAACCCTAGCCCTCAACATAACCCTAACCCTAGGTCCAATCGTAACCCTAACCGGATCTCTAACCCTAGCCCTCAACATAACCCTAACCCTAGGTCCAATCGGAACCCTAACCGGATCTCTAACCCTATGCCTGAACATAACCCTAACCCTAGGTCCAATCGTAACCCTAACCGGATCTCTAACCCTAGCCCTCAACATAACCCTAACCCTAGGTCCAATCGTAACCCTAACAGGATCTCTAACCCTAGCCCTCAACATAACCCTAACCCTAGGTCCAATCGTAACCCTAACCGGATCTCTAACCCTAGCCCTCAACATAACCCTAACCCTAGGTCCAATCGTAACCTTAACCGGATCTCTAACCCTAGCCCTCAACATAAGCCTAACCCTAGGTCCAATTGTAACCTTAACCGGATCTCTAACCCTAGCCCTCAACATAACCCTAACCCTAGGTCCAATCCTAACCCTAACCGGATCTCTAACCCTAGCCCTCAACATAACCCTAACCCTAGGTCCAATCGTAACCCTAACCGGATCTCTAACCCTAGCCCTCAACATAACCCTAACCCTAGGCCCAATAGTAACCCTAACCGGATCTCTAACCCTAGCCCTCAACATAACCCTCACCCTAGGTGCAATCGTAACCCTAACCGGATCTCTAACCCTAGCCCTCAACATAACCCTAACCCTAGGTCCAATCGTAACCCTAACCGGATCTCTAACCCTAGCCCTCAAAATAACCCTAACCCTAGGTCCAATCGTAACCCTAACCGGATCTCTAACCCTAGCCCTCAACATAACCCTAACCCTAGGTCCAATCGTAACCCTAACCGTCTCTCTAACCCTAGCCCTCAACATAACCCTAACCCTAGGACCAATCGTAACCCTAACCGGATCTCTAACCCTAGCCCTCAAAATAACCCTAACCCTAGGTCCAATCGTAACCCTAACCGGATCTCTAACCCTAGCCCTAAACATAACCCTAACCCTAGGTCCAATCCTAACCCTAACCGGATCTCTAACCCTAGCCCTCAACATAACCCTAACCCTAGGTCCAATCGTAACCCTAACCGGATCTCTAACCCTAGCCCTCAACATAACCCTAACCCTAGGTCCAATCGTAACCCTAAACGGATCTCTAACCCTAGCCCTCAACATAACCCTAACCCTAGGTCCAATCGGAACCCTAACCGGATCTCTAACCCTAGCCCTCAACATAACCCTAACCCTAGGTCCAATCGGAACCCTAACCGGATCTCTAACCCTAGCCCTCAACATAACCCTAACCCTAGGACCAATCCTAACCCTAACCGGATCTCTAACCCTGGCCCTCAACATAACCCTAACCCTAGGTCCAATCGTAACCCTAACCGGACCTCTAACCCTGGCCCTCAACATAACCCTAACCCTAGGTCCAATCGTAACCCTAACCGGATCTCTAACCCCAGCCTTCAACATAACCCTAACCCTAGGTCCAATCGTAACCCTAACCGGATCTCTAACCCTAGCCCTCAACATAACCCTAACCCTAGGTCCAATCGTAACCCTAACCGGATCTCTAACCCTAGCCCTAAACATAACCCTAACCCTAGGTCCAATCGTAACCCTAACCGGATCTCTAACCCTAGCCCTCAACATAACCCTAACCCTAGGTCCAAAGGTAACCCTAACCGGATCTCTAACCCTAGCCCTCAACATAACCCTAACCCTAGGTCCAATCGTAACCCTAACCGGATCTCTAACCCTAGCCCTCAACATAACCCTAACCCTAGGTCCAATCCTAACCCTAACCGGATCTCTAACCCTAGCCCTCAACATAACCCTAACCCTAGGCCCAATCGTACCCCTAACCGGATCTCTAACCCTAGCCCTCAACATAACCCTAACCCTAGGTCCAATCGTAACCCTAACCGGATCTCTAACCCTAGCCCTCAACATAACCCTAACCCTAGGTCCAATCGTATCCCTAACCGGATCTCTAACCCTAGCCCTCAACATAATCCTAACCCTAGGTCCAATCGTAACCCTAACCGGATCTCTAACCCTAGCCCTCAACATAACCCTAACCCTAGGTCCAATCGTAACCCTAACCGGATCTCTAACCCTAGCCCTCAACATAACCCTAACCCTAGGTCCAGTCGTAACCCTAATCGGGTCTCTAACCCTAGCCCTCCACATAACCCTAACCCTAGGTCCAATCGTAACCCTAACCGGATCTCTAACCCTAGCCCTCAACATACCCTAACCGTAGGTCCAATCGTAACCCTAACCGGATCTCTAACCCTAGCCCTCAACATAACGCTAACCCTAGGTCCAATCGTAACCCTAACCGGATCTCTAACCCTAGCCCTCAACATAACCCTAACCCTAGGTCCAAACCTAACCCTAACCGGATCTCTAACCCTAGCCCTCAACATAACCATAACCCTATGGCCAATCGTAACCCTAACCGGATCTCTAACCCTAGCCCTCAACATAACCCTAACCCTAGGTCCAATCGTAACCCTAACCGGATCTCTAACCCTAGCCCTCAACATAACCCTAACCCTAGGTCCAATCGTAACCCTAACCGGATCTCTAACCCTAGCCCTCAACATAACCCTAACCCTAGGTCCAATCGGAACCCTAACCGGATCTCTAACCCTAGCCCTCAACATAACCCTAACCCTAGGACCAATCCTAACCCTAACCGGATCTCTAACCCTGGCCCTCAACATAACCATAACCCTAGGTCCAATCGTAACCCTAACCGGACCTCTAACCCTGGCCCTCAACATAACCCTAACCCTAGGTCCAATCGTAACCCTAACCGGATCTCTAACCCTAGCCTTCAACATAACCCTAACCCTAGGTCCAATCGTAACCCTAACCGGATCTCTAACCCTAGCCCTCAACATAACCCTAACCCTAGGTCCAATCGTAACCCTAACCGGATCTCTAACCCTAGCCCTCAACATAACACTAACCCTAGGTCCAATCGTAACCCAAAACGGATCTCTAACCCTAGCCCTCAACATAACCCTAACCCTAGGTCCAATCGTAACCCTAACCGGATCTCTAACCCTAGCCCTCACCATAACCCTAACCCTAGGTCCAATCCTAACCCTAACCGGATCTCTAACCCTAGCCCTCAACATAACCCTAACCCTAGGTCCAATCCTAACCCTAACCGGATCTCTAACCCTAGCCCTCAACATAACCCTAACCCTAGGTCCAATCCTAACCCTAACCGGATCTCTAACCCTAGCCCTCAACATAACCCTAACCCTAGGTCCAATCCTAACCCTAACCGGATCTCTAACCCTAGCCCTCAACATAACCCTAACCCTAGGTCCAATCCTAACCCTAACCGGATCTCTAACCCTAGCCCTCAACATAACCCTAACCCTAGGTCCAATCGGAACCCTAACCGGATCTCTAACCTTGCCCTCAACATAACCCTAACCCTAGGTCCAATCGTAATCCTAACCGGATCTCTAACCCTAGCCCTCAACATAACCCTAACCCTAGGTCCAATCGTAACCCTAACCGGATCTCTAACCCTAGCCCTCAACATAACCCTAACCCTAGGTCCAATCGTAACCCTAACAGTCTCTCTAACCCTAGCCTTCAACATAACCCTAACCCTAGGTCCAATCGTAACCCTAACCGGATCTCTAACCCTAGCCCTCAACATAACCCTAACATTAGGTCCAATCGTAACCCTAACCGGATCTCTAACCCTAGCCCTCAACATAACCCTAACCCTAGGACCAATCGTAACCCTAACCGGATCTCTAACCCTAGCCCTCAACATAACCCTAACCCTAGGTCCAATCGTAACCCTAACCGGATCTCTAACCCTAGCCCTCAACATAACCCTAACCCTATGTCCAATCGGACCCTAACCGGATCTCTAACCCTGGCCCTCAACATAACCCTAACCCTAGGTCCAATCGTAACCCTAACCGGATCTCTAACCCTAGCCCTCAACATAACCCTAACCCTAGGTCCAATCCTAACCCTAACCGGATCTCTAACCCTAGCCCTCAACATAACCCTAACCCTAGGTCCAATCCTAACCCTAACCGGATCTCTAACCCTAGCCCTCAAAATAACCCTAACCATAGGTCCAATCCTAACCCTAACCCTCTCTCTAACCCTACCCTCAACATAAACCTAACCCTAGGTCCAATCGGAACCCTAACCGGATCTCTAACCCTAGCCCTCAACATAACCCTAACCCAAGGTCCAATCGTAACCCTAACCGGATCTCTAACCCTAGCCCTCAACATAAACCTAACCCTAGGTCCAATCGTAACCCTAACCGGATCTCTAACCCTAGCCCTCAACATAACCCTAACCCTAGGTCCAATCCTAACCCTAACCGGATCTCTAACCCTAGCCCTCAACATAACCCTAACCCTAGGTCCAATCGTAACCCTAACAGGATCTCTAACCCTAGCCCTCAACATAACCCTAACTCTAGGTCCAATCGTAACCCTAACCGGATCTCTAACCCTAGCCCTCAACATAACCCTAACCCTAGGTCCAATCCTAACCCTAACCGGATCTGTAACCCTAGCCCTCAAAATAACCCTAACCCTAGGTCCAATCCTAACCCTAACCCTCTCTCTAACCCTAGCCCTCAACATAACCCTAACCCTAGGTGCAATCGGAACCCTAACCGGATATCTAACCCTAAGCATGATCATAACCCTAACCCTAGGTCCAATCGTAACCCGAACCGGATCTCTAACCCTAGCCCTCAACATAACCCTAACCCTAGGTCCAATCGTAACCTTAACCGGATCTCTAACCCTAGCCCTCAACATAACCCTAACCCTAGGTCCAATCGTAACCCTAACCGGATCTCTAACCCTAGCCCTCAACATAACCCTAACCCTAGGTCCAATCCTAAACCTAACCGGATCTCCAACCCTAGCCCTCAACATAACACTAACCCTAGGCCCAATCGTAACCCTAACCGGATCTCTAACCCTAGCCCTCAACATAACCCTAACCCTAGGTCCAATCGTAACCCTAACCGGATCTCTAACCCTAGCCCTCAACATAACCCTAACCCTAGGTCCAATCGTAACCCTAACCGGATCTCTAACCCTAGCCCTCAACATAACCCTAACCCTAGGTCCAATCGTAACCCTAACCGGATCTCTAACCCTAGCCCTCAACATAACCCTAACCCTAGGTCCAATCGGAACCCTAACCGGATCTCTAACCCTATGCCTGAACATAACCCTAACCCTAGGTCCCATCGTAACCCTAACCGGATCTCTAACCCTAGCCCTCAACATAACCCTAACCCTAGGTCCAATCGTAACCCTAACCGGATCTCTAACCCTAGCCCTCAACATAACCCTAACCCTAGGTCCAATCGTAACCCTAACCGGATCTCTAACCCTAGCCCTCAACATAACCCTAACCCTAGGTCCAATCGTAACCTTAACCGGATCTCTAACCCTAGCCCTCAACATAAGCCTAACCCTAGGTCCAATCGTAACCTTAACCGGATCTCTAACCCTAGCCCTCAACATAACCCTAACCCTAGGACCAATCGTAACCCTAACCGGATCTCTAACCCTAGCCCTCAACATAACCCTAACCCTAGGTCCAATCGTAACCCTAACCGGATCTCTAACCCTAGCCCTCAACATAACCCTAACCCTAGGTCCAATAGTAACCCTAACCGGATCTCTAACCCTAGCCCTCAACATAACCCTAACCCTAGGTGCAATCGTAACCCTAACCGGATCTCTAACCCTAGCCCTCAACATAACCCTAACCCTAGGTCCAATCGTAACCCTAACCGGATCTCTAACCCTAGCCCTCAAAATAACCCTAAGCCTAGGTCCAATCGTAACCCTAACCGGATCTCTAACCCTAGCCCTCAACATAACCCTAACCCTAGGTCCAATCGTAACCCTAACCGTCTCTCTAACCCTAGCCCTCAACATAACCCTAACCCTAGGACCAATCGTAACCCTAACCGAGTCTCTAACCCTAGCCCTCAAAATAACCCTAACCCTAGGTCCAATCGTAACCCTAACCGGATCTCTAACCCTAGCCCTCAACATAACCCTAACCCTAGGTCCAATCGTAACCCTAACCGGATCTCTAACCCTAGCCCTCAACATAACCCTAACCCTAGGTCCAATCGTAACCCTAACCGGATCTCTAACCCTAGCCCTCAACATAACCCTAACCCTAGGTCCAATCGTAACCCTAACCGGATCTCTAACCCTAGCCCTCAACATAACCCTAACCCTAGGTCCAATCGGAACCCTAACCGGATCTCTAACCCTAGCCCTCAACATAACCCTAACCCTAGGTCCAATCGGAACCCTAACCGGATCTCTAACCCTAGCCCTCAACATAACCCTAACCCTAGGACCAATCCTAACCCTAACCGGATCTCTAACCCTGGCCCTCAACATAACCCTAACCCTAGGTCCAATCGTAACCCTAACCGGACCTCTAACCCTGGCCCTCAACATAACCCTAACCCTAGGTCCAATCGTAACCCTAACCGGATCTCTAACCCCAGCCTTCAACATAACCCTAACCCTAGGTCCAATCGTAACCCTAACCGGATCTCTAACCCTAGCCCTCAACATAACCCTAACCCTAGGTCCAATCGTAACCCTAACCGGATCTCTAACCCTAGCCCTAAACATAACCCTAACCCTAGGTCCAATCGTAACCCTAACCGGATCTCTAACCCTAGCCCTCAACATAACCCTAACCCTAGGTCCAAAGGTAACCCTAACCGGATCTCTAACCCTAGCCCTCAACATAACCCTAACACTAGGTCCAATCGTAACCCTAACCGGATCTCTAACCCTAGCCCTCAACATAACCCTAACCCTAGGTCCAATCCTAACCCTAACCGGATCTCTAACCCTAGCCCTCAACATAACCCTAACCCTGCCCAATCGTGCCCATAACCGGATCTCTAACCCTAGCCCTCAACATAACCCTAACCCTAGGTCCAATCGTAACCCTAACCGGATCTCTAACCCTAGCCCTCAACATAACCCTAACCCTAGGTCCAATCGTATCCCTAACCGGATCTCTAACCCTAGCCCTCAACATAACCCTAACCCTAGGTCCAATCGTAACCCTAACCGGATCTCTAACCCTAGCCCTCAACATAACCCTAACCCTAGGTCCAATCGTAACACTAACCGGATCTCTAACCCTAGCCCTCAACATAACCCTAACCCTAGGTCCAGTCGTAACCCTAATCGGGTCTCTAACCCTAGCCCTCCACATAACCCTAACCCTAGGTGCAATCGTAACCCTAACCGGATCTCTAACCCTAGCCCTCAACATACCCTAACCGTAGGTCCAATCGTAACCCTAACCGGATCTCTAACCCTAGCCCTCAACATAACCCTAACCCTAGTTCCAATCGGAACCCTAACCGGATCTCTAACCCTAGCCCTCAACATAACCCTAACCCTAGGTCCAATCCTAACCCTAACCGGATCTCTAACCCTAGCCCTCAACATAACCATAACCCTAGGTCCAATCGTAACCCTAACCGGATCTCTAACCCTAGCCCTCAACATAACACTAACCCTAGGTCCAATCGTAACCCTAAACGGATCTCTAACCCTAGCTCTCAACATAACCCTAACCCTAGGTCCAATCGTAACCCTAACCGGATCTCTAACCCTAGCCCTCAACATAACCCTAACCCTAGGTCCAATCCTAACCCTAACCGGATGTCTAACCCTAGCCCTCAACATAACCCTAACCCTAGGTCCAATCCTAACCCTAACCGGATCTCTAACCCTAGCCCTCAACATAACCCTAACCCTAGGTCCAATCCTAACCCTACCCGGATCTCTAACCCTAGCCCTCAACATAACCCTAACCCTAGGTCCAATCCTAACCCTAACCGGATCTCTAACCCTAGTCCTCATCATAACCCTAACCCTAGGTCCAATTCTAACCCTAACCGGATCTCTAACCCTAGCCCTCAACATAACCCTAACCCTAGGTCCAATCCTAACCCTAAACGGATCTCTAACCCTAGCCCTCAACATAACCCTAACCCTAGGTCCAATCCTAACCCTAACCGGATCTCTAACCCTAGCCCTCAACATAACCCTATCCCTAGGTCCAATCCTAACTCTAACCGGATCTCTAACCCTAGCCCTCAACATAACCCTAACCCTAGGTCCAATCGTAACCCTATCCGGATCTCTAACCCTAGCCCTCAACATAACCCTAACCCTAGGTCCAATCGTAACCCTAACCGGATCTCTAACCCTAGCCCTCAACATAACCCTAACCCTAGGTCCAATCCTAACCCTAACCGGATCTCTAACCCTAGCCCTCAACATAACCCTAACCCTAGGTCCAATCGTAACCCTAACCGTCTCTCTAACCCTAGGACCAATCGTAACCCTAACCGGATCTCTAACCCTAGCCCTCAACATAACCCTAACCCTAGGACCAATCGTAACCCTAACCGGATCTCTAACGCTAGCCCTAAACATAACCCTAACCCTAGGTCCAATCGTAACCCTAACCGGATCTCTAACCCTAGCCCTCAACATAACCCTAACCCTAGGTCCAATCGTAACCATAACCGGATCTCTAACCCTAGCCCTCAACATAACCCTAACCCTAGGTCCAATCGTAACCATAACCGGATCTCTAACCCTAGCCCTCAACATAACCCTAACCCTAGGTCCAATCGTAACCCAAACCGGATCTCTAACCCTAGCCCTCAACATAACCCTAACCCTAGGTCCAATCGTAACCCTAACCGGATCTCTAACCCTAGCCCTCAACATAACCCTAACCCTAGGTCCAATCGTAACCCTAACCGGATCTGTAACCCTAGCCCTCAACATAACCCTAACCCTAGGTCCAATCGTAACCATAACCGGATCTCTAACCCTAGCCCTCAACATAACCCTAACCCTAGGTACAATCGTAACCATAACCGGATCTCTAACCCTAGCCCTCAACATAACCCTAACCCTAGGTCCAATCGTAACCATAACCGGATCTCTAACCCTAGCCCTCAACATAACCCTAACCCTAGGTCCAATCGTAACCATAACCGGATCTCTAACCCTAGCCCTCAACATAACCCTAACCCTAGGTCCAATCGTAACCCTAACCGGATCTCTAACCCCAGCCCTCAACATAACCCTAACCCTAGGTCCAATCGTAACCATAACCGGATCTCTAATCCTAGCCCTCAACATAACCCTAACCCTAGGTCCAATCGTAACCATAACCGGATCTCTAACCCTATCCCTCAACATAACGCTAACCCTAGGTCCAATCGTAACCCTAACCGGATCTCTAACCCTAGCCCTCAACATAACCCTAACCCTAGGTCCAATCGTAACCCTAACCGGATCTCTAACCCTAGCCCTCAACATAACCCTAACCCTAGGTCCAATCGTAACCCTAACCGGATCTCTAACCCTAGCCCTCAACATAACCCTAACCCTAGGTCCAATCGTAACCCTAACCGGATCTCTAACCCTAGCCCTCAACATAACCCTAACCCTAGGTCCAATCGTAACCCTAACCGGATCTCTAACCCTAGCCCTCAACATAACACTAACCCTAGGTCCAATCGTAACCCTAAACGGATCTCTAACCCTAGCTCTCAACATAACCCTAACCCTAGGTCCAATCGTAACCCTAACCGGATCTCTAACCCTAGCCCTCAACATAACCCTAACCCTAGGTCCAATCCTAACCCTAACCGGATGTCTAACCCTAGCCCTCAACATAACCCTAACCCTAGGTCCAATCCTAACCCTAACCGGATCTCTATCCCTAGCCCTCAACATAACCCTAACCCTAGGTCCAATCCTAACCCTACCGGATCTCTAACCCTAGCCCTCAACATAACCCTAACCCTAGGTCCAATCCTAACCCTAACCGGATCTCTAACCCTAGTCCTCATCATAACCCTACCCCTAGGTCCAATTCTAACCCTAACCGGATCTCTAACCCTAGCCCTCAACATAACCCTAACCCTAGGTCCAATCCTAACCCTAAACGGATCTCTAACCCTAGCCCTCAACATAACCCTAACCCTAGGTCCAATCCTAACTCTAACCGGATCTCTAACCCTAGCCCTCAACATAACCCTAACCCTAGGTCCAATCGTAACCCTATCGGGATCTCTAACCCTAGCCCTCAACATAACCCTAACCCTAGGTCCAATCGTAACTCTAACCGGATCTCTAACCCTAGCCCTCAACATAACCCTAACCCTAGGTCCAATCGTAACCCTAACCGGATCTCTAACCCTAGGCCTCAACATAACCCTAACCCTAGGTCCAATCGTAACCCTAACCGTCTCTCTAACCCTAGGACCAATCGTAACCCTAACCGGATCTCTAACCCTAGCCCTCAACATAACCCTAACCCTAGGTCCAATCGTAACCATAACCGGATCTCTAATCCTAGCCCTCAACATAACCCTAACCCTAGGTCCAATCGTAACCATAACCGGATCTCTAACCCTATCCCTCAACATAACGCTAACCCTAGGTCCAATCGTAACCCTAACCGGATCTCTAACCCTAGCCCTCAACATAACCCTAACCCTAGGTCCAATCGTAACCCTAACCGGATCTCTAACCCTAGACCTCAACATAACCCTAACCCTAGGTCCAATCGAAACCCTAACCGGATCTCTAACCCTAGCCCTCAACATAACCCTAACCCTAGGTCCAATCGTAACCCTAACCGGATCTCTAACCCTAGCCCTCAACATAACCCTAACCCTAGGTCCAATCGTAACCCTAACCGGATCTCTAACCCTAGCCCTCAACATAACACTAACCCTAGGTCCAATCGTAACCCTAAACGGATCTCTAACCCTAGCTCTCAACATAACCCTAACCCTAGGTCCAATCGTAACCCTAACCGGATCTCTAACCCTAGCCCTCAACATAACCCTAACCCTAGGTCCAATCCTAACCCTAACCGGATGTCTAACCCTAGCCCTCAACATAACCCTAACCCTAGGTCCAATCCTAACCCTAACCGGATCTCTATCCCTAGCCCTCAACATAACCCTAACCCTAGGTCCAATCCTAACCCTACCGGATCTCTAACCCTAGCCCTCAACATAACCCTAACCCTAGGTCCAATCCTAACCCTAACCGGATCTCTAACCCTAGTCCCCATCATAACCCTAACCCTAGGTCCAATTCTAACCCTAACCGGATCTCTAACCCTAGCCCTCAACATAACCCTAACCCTAGGTCCAATCCTAACCCTAAACGGATCTCTAACCCTAGCCCTCAACATAACCCTAACCCTAGGTCCAATCCTAACTCTAACCGGATCTCTAACCCTAGCCCTCAACATAACCCTAACCCTAGGTCCAATCGTAACCCTATCGGGATCTCTAACCCTAGCCCTCAACATAACCCTAACCCTAGGTCCAATCGTAACTCTAACCGGATCTCTAACCCTAGCCCTCAACATAACCCTAACCCTAGGTCCAATCGTAACCCTAACCGGATCTCTAACCCTAGGCCTCAACATAACCCTAACCCTAGGTCCAATCGTAACCCTAACCGTCTCTCTAACCCTAGGACCAATCGTAACCCTAACCGGATCTCTAACCCTAGCCCTCAACATAACCCTAACCCTAGGACCAATCGTAACCCTAACCGGATCTCTAACGCTAGCCCTAAACATAACCCTAACCCTAGGTCCAATCGTAACCCTAACCGGATCTCTAACCCTAGCCCTCAACATAACCCTAACCCTAGGTCCAATCGTAACCATAACCGGATCTCTAACCCTAGCCCTCAACATAACCCTAACCCTAGGTCCAATCGTAACCATAACCGGATCTCTAACCCTAGCCCTCAACATAACCCTAACCCTAGGTCCAATCGTAACCCAAACCGGATCTCTAACCCTAGCCCTCAACATAACCCTAACCCTAGGTCCAATCGTAACCCTAACCGGATCTCTAACCCTAGCCCTCAACATAACCCTAACCCTAGGTCCAATCGTAACCCTAACCGGATCTGTAACCCTAGCCCTCAACATAACCCTAACCCTAGGTCCAATCGTAACCATAACCGGATCTCTAACCCTAGCCCTCAACATAACCCTAACCCTAGGTCCAATCGTAACCATAACCGGATCTCTAACCCTAGCCCTCAACATGACCCTAACCCTAGGTCCAATCGTAACCATAACCGGATCTCTAACCCTAGCCCACAACATAACCCTAACCCTAGGTCCAATCGTAACCATAACCGGATCTCTAACCCTAGCCCTCAACATAACCCTAACCCTAGGTCCAATCGTAACCCTAACCGGATCTCTAACCCTAGGCCTCAACATAACCCTAACCCTAGGTCCAATCGTAACCCTAACCGTCTCTCTAACCCTAGCCCTCAACATAACCCTAACCCTAGGACCAATCGTAACCCTAACCGGATCTCTAACCCTAGCCCTCAACATAACCCTAACCCTAGGTCCAATCGTAACCCTAACCGGATCTCTAACCCTAGCCCTCAACATAACCCTAACCCTAGGTCCAATCGTAACCCTAACCGGATCTCTAACCCTAGCCCTCAACATAACCCTAACCCTAGGTCCAATCGTAACCCTAACCGGATCTCTAACCCTAGCCCTCAACATAACACTAACCCTAGGTCCAATCGTAACCCTAACCGGATCTCTAACCCTAGCCC
This sequence comes from Miniopterus natalensis, assembly GCF_054644295.1. NCBI lineage: Eukaryota > Metazoa > Chordata > Mammalia > Chiroptera > Miniopteridae > Miniopterus > Miniopterus natalensis. The sequence goes on from NW_028269908.1 coordinate 72,807, forward strand.
TCAACATAACCCTAACCCTAGGTCCAATCCTAACCCTAACAGGATCTCTAACCCTAGCCCTCAACATAACCCTAACCCTAGGTCCAATCCTAACCCTAACCGGATCTCTAACCCTAGCCCTCAACATAACCCTAACCCTAGGTCCAATCCTAACCCTACCCGGATCTCTAACCCTAGCCCTCAACATAACCCTAACCCTAGGTCCAATCCTAACCCTAACCTGATCTCTAACCCTAGCACTCATCATAACCCTAACCCTAGGTCCAATCCTAACCCTAACCGGATCTCTAACCCTAGCCCTCAACATAACCCTAACCCTAGGTCCAATCGTAACCCTAACCGGATCTCTAACCCTAGCCCTCAACATAACCCTAACCCTAGGTCCAATCCTAACCCTAACCGGATCTCTAACCCTAGCCCTCAACATAACCCTAACCCTAGGTCCAATCCTAACTCTAACCGGATCTCTAACCCTAGCCCTCAACATAACCCTAACCCTAGGTCCAATCGTAACCCTATCCGGATCTCTAACCCTAGCCCTCAACATAACCCTAACCCTAGGTCCAATCGTAACCCTAACCGGATCTCTAACCCTAGCCCTCAACATAACCCTAACTCTAGGTCCAATCGTAACCCTAACCGGATCTCTAACCCTAGCCCTCAACATAACCCTAACCCTAGGTCCAATCGTAACCCTAACCGTCTCTCTAACCCTAGCCCTCAACATAACCCTAACCCTAGGACCAATCGTAACCCTAACCGGATCTCTAACCCTAGCCCTCAACATAACCCTAACCCTAGGACCAATCGTAACCCTAACCGGATCTCTATCCCTAGCCCTAAACATAACCCTAACCCTAGGTCCAATCGTAACCCTAACCGGATCTCTAACCCTAGCCCTCAACATAACCCTAACCCTAGGTCCAATCGTAACCCTAACCGGATCTCTAACCCTAGCCCTCAACATAACCCTAACCCTAGGTCCAATCGTAACCCTAACCGGATCTCTAACCCTAGCCCTCAACATAACCCTAACCCTATGTCCAATCGTAACCATAACCGGATCTCTAATCCTAGCCCTCAACATAACCCTAACCCTAGGTCCAATCGTAACCATAACCGGATCTCTAACCCTATCCCTCAACATAACCCTAACCCTAGGTCCAATCGTAACCCTAAACGGATCTCTAACCCTAGCCCTCAACATAACCCTAACCCTAGGTCCAATCGTAACCCTAACCGGATCTCTAACCCTAGCCCTCAACATAACCCTAACCCTAGGACCAATCGTAACCCTAACCGGATCTCTAACCCTAGCCCTCAACATAACCCTAACCCTAGGTCCAATCGTAACCCTAACCGGATCTCTAACCCTAGCCCTCAACATAACCCTAACCCTAGGTCCAATCGTAACCCTAACCGGATCTCTAACCCTAGCCCTCAACATAACCCTAACCCTAGGTCCAATCGTAACCCTAACCGGATCTCTAACCCTAGCCCTCAACATAACACTAACCCTAGGTCCAATCGTAACCCTAAACGGATCTCTAACCCTAGCCCTCAACATAACCCTAACCCTAGGTCCAATCGTAACCCTAACCGGATCTCTAACCCTAGCCCTCAACATAACCCTAACCCTAGGTCCAATCCTAACCCTAACCGGATCTCTAACCCTAGCCCTCAACATAACCCTAACCCTAGGTCCAATCCTAACCCTAACCGGATCTCTAACCCTAGCCCTCAACATAACCCTAACCCTAGGTCCAATCCTAACCCTAACCGGATCTGTAACCCTAGCCCTCAACATAACCCTAACCCTAGGTCCAACCCTAACCCTAACTCTCTCTCTAACCCTAGCCCTCAACATAACCCTAACCCTAGGTCCAATCGGAACCCTAACCGGATCTCTAACCCTAGCCCTCAACATAACCCTAACCCAAGGTCCAATCGTAACCCTAACCGGATCTCTAACCCTAGCCCTCAACATAACTCTAACCCTAGGTCCAATCGTAACCCTAACCGGATCTCTAACCCTAGCCCTCAACATAACCCTAACCCTAGGTCCAATTCTAACCCTAACCGGATCTCTAACCCTAGCCCTCAACATAACCCTAACCCTAGGTCCAATCCTAACCCTAACCCTCTCTCTAACCCTAGCTCTCAACATAACCCTAACCCTAGGTCCAATCGGAACCCTAACCGGATCTCTAACCCTAGCCCTCAACATAACCCTAACCCAAGGTCCAATCGTAACCCTAACCGGATCTCTAACCCTAGCCCTCAACATAACCCTAACCCTAGGTCCAATCGTAACCCTAACCGGATCTCTAACCCTAGCCCTCAACATAACCCTAACCCTAGGTCAAATCCTAACCCTAACCGGATCTCTAACCCTAGCCCTCAACATAACCCTAACCCTAGGTCCAATCCTAACCCTAACCGGATCTCTAACCCTAGCCCTCAACATAACCCTAACCCTAGGTCCAATCGTAACCCTAACCGGATCTCTAACCCTAGCCCTCAACATAACCCTAACCCTAGGTCCAATCGTAACCCTAACCGGATCTCTAACCCTAGCCCTCAACATAACCCTAACCCTAGGTCCAATCGTAACCATAACCGGATCTCTAATCCTAGCCCTCAACATAACCCTAACCCTAGGTCCAATCGTAACCATAACCGGATCTCTAACCCTATCCCTCAACATAACCCTAACCCTAGGTCCAATCGTAACCCTAACCGGATCTCTAACCCTAGCCCTCAACATAACCCTAACCCTAGGTCCAATCGTAACCCTAACCGGATCTCTAACCCTAGCCCTCAACATAACCCTAAACCTAGGTCCAATTGTAACCCTAACCGGATCTCTAACCCTAGCCCTCAACATAACCCTAACCCTAGGTCCAATCGTAACCCTAACCGGATCTCTAACCCTAGCCCTCAACATAACACTAACCCTAGGTCCAATCGTAACCCTAACCGGATCTCTAACCCTAGCCCTCAACATAACCCTAACCCTAGGTCCAATCGTAACTCTAACCGGATCTCTAACCCTAGCCCTCAACATAACCCTAACCCTAGGTCCAATCGTAACCCTAACCGGATCTCTAACCCTAGGCCTCAACATAACCCTAACCCTAGGTCCAATCGTAACCCTAACCGTCTCTCTAACCCTAGGACCAATCGTAACCCTAACCGGATCTCTAACCCTAGCCCTCAACATAACCCTAACCCTAGGACCAATCGTAACCCTAACCGGATCTCTAACGCTAGCCCTAAACATAACCCTAACCCTAGGTCCAATCGTAACCCTAACCGGATCTCTAACCCTAGCCCTCAACATAACCCTAACCCTAGGTCCAATCGTAACCATAACCGGATCTCTAACCCTAGCCCTCAACATAACCCTAACCCTAGGTCCAATCGTAACCATAACCGGATCTCTAACCCTAGCCCTCAACATAACCCTAACCCTAGGTCCAATCGTAACCCAAACCGGATCTCTAACCCTAGCCCTCAACATAACCCTAACCCTAGGTCCAATCGTAACCCTAACCGGATCTCTAACCCTAGCCCTCAACATAACCCTAACCCTAGGTCCAATCGTAACCCTAACCGGATCTGTAACCCTAGCCCTCAACATAACCCTAACCCTAGGTCCAATCGTAACCATAACCGGATCTCTAACCCTAGCCCTCAACATAACCCTAACCCTAGGTCCAATCGTAACCATAACCGGATCTCTAACCCTAGCCCTCAACATGACCCTAACCCTAGGTCCAATCGTAACCATAACCGGATCTCTAACCCTAGCCCACAACATAACCCTAACCCTAGGTCCAATCGTAACCATAACCGGATCTCTAACCCTAGCCCTCAACATAACCCTAACCCTAGGTCCAATCGTAACCCTAACCGGATCTCTAACCCTAGGCCTCAACATAACCCTAACCCTAGGTCCAATCGTAACCCTAACCGTCTCTCTAACCCTAGCCCTCAACATAACCCTAACCCTAGGACCAATCGTAACCCTAACCGGATCTCTAACCCTAGCCCTCAACATAACCCTAACCCTAGGTCCAATCGTAACCCTAACCGGATCTCTAACCCTAGCCCTCAACATAACCCTAACCCTAGGTCCAATCGTAACCCTAACCGGATCTCTAACCCTAGCCCTCAACATAACCCTAACCCTAGGTCCAATCGTAACCCTAACCGGATCTCTAACCCTAGCCCTCAACATAACACTAACCCTAGGTCCAATCGTAACCCTAACCGGATCTCTAACCCTAGCCCTCAACATAACCCTAACCCTAGGTCCAATCCTAACCCTAACAGGATCTCTAACCCTAGCCCTCAACATAACCCTAACCCTAGGTCCAATCCTAACCCTAACCGGATCTCTAACCCTAGCCCTCAACATAACCCTAACCCTAGGTCCAATCCTAACCCTACCCGGATCTCTAACCCTAGCCCTCAACATAACCCTAACCCTAGGTCCAATCCTAACCCTAACCTGATCTCTAACCCTAGCACTCATCATAACCCTAACCCTAGGTCCAATCCTAACCCTAACCGGATCTCTAACCCTAGCCCTCAACATAACCCTAACCCTAGGTCCAATCGTAACCCTAACCGGATCTCTAACCCTAGCCCTCAACATAACCCTAACCCTAGGTCCAATCCTAACCCTAACCGGATCTCTAACCCTAGCCCTCAACATAACCCTAACCCTAGGTCCAATCCTAACTCTAACCGGATCTCTAACCCTAGCCCTCAACATAACCCTAACCCTAGGTCCAATCGTAACCCTATCCGGATCTCTAACCCTAGCCCTCAACATAACCCTAACCCTAGGTCCAATCGTAACCCTAACCGGATCTCTAACCCTAGCCCTCAACATAACCCTAACTCTAGGTCCAATCGTAACCCTAACCGGATCTCTAACCCTAGCCCTCAACATAACCCTAACCCTAGGTCCAATCGTAACCCTAACCGTCTCTCTAACCCTAGCCCTCAACATAACCCTAACCCTAGGACCAATCGTAACCCTAACCGGATCTCTAACCCTAGCCCTCAACATAACCCTAACCCTAGGACCAATCGTAACCCTAACCGGATCTCTATCCCTAGCCCTAAACATAACCCTAACCCTAGGTCCAATCGTAACCCTAACCGGATCTCTAACCCTAGCCCTCAACATAACCCTAACCCTAGGTCCAATCGTAACCCTAACCGGATCTCTAACCCTAGCCCTCAACATAACCCTAACCCTAGGTCCAATCGTAACCCTAACCGGATCTCTAACCCTAGCCCTCAACATAACCCTAACCCTATGTCCAATCGTAACCATAACCGGATCTCTAATCCTAGCCCTCAACATAACCCTAACCCTAGGTCCAATCGTAACCATAACCGGATCTCTAACCCTATCCCTCAACATAACCCTAACCCTAGGTCCAATCGTAACCCTAAACGGATCTCTAACCCTAGCCCTCAACATAACCCTAACCCTAGGTCCAATCGTAACCCTAACCGGATCTCTAACCCTAGCCCTCAACATAACCCTAACCCTAGGACCAATCGTAACCCTAACCGGATCTCTAACCCTAGCCCTCAACATAACCCTAACCCTAGGTCCAATCGTAACCCTAACCGGATCTCTAACCCTAGCCCTCAACATAACCCTAACCCTAGGTCCAATCGTAACCCTAACCGGATCTCTAACCCTAGCCCTCAACATAACCCTAACCCTAGGTCCAATCGTAACCCTAACCGGATCTCTAACCCTAGCCCTCAACATAACACTAACCCTAGGTCCAATCGTAACCCTAAACGGATCTCTAACCCTAGCCCTCAACATAACCCTAACCCTAGGTCCAATCGTAACCCTAACCGGATCTCTAACCCTAGCCCTCAACATAACCCTAACCCTAGGTCCAATCCTAACCCTAACCGGATCTCTAACCCTAGCCCTCAACATAACCCTAACCCTAGGTCCAATCCTAACCCTAACCGGATCTCTAACCCTAGCCCTCAACATAACCCTAACCCTAGGTCCAATCCTAACCCTAACCGGATCTGTAACCCTAGCCCTCAACATAACCCTAACCCTAGGTCCAACCCTAACCCTAACTCTCTCTCTAACCCTAGCCCTCAACATAACCCTAACCCTAGGTCCAATCGGAACCCTAACCGGATCTCTAACCCTAGCCCTCAACATAACCCTAACCCAAGGTCCAATCGTAACCCTAACCGGATCTCTAACCCTAGCCCTCAACATAACTCTAACCCTAGGTCCAATCGTAACCCTAACCGGATCTCTAACCCTAGCCCTCAACATAACCCTAACCCTAGGTCCAATTCTAACCCTAACCGGATCTCTAACCCTAGCCCTCAACATAACCCTAACCCTAGGTCCAATCCTAACCCTAACCCTCTCTCTAACCCTAGCTCTCAACATAACCCTAACCCTAGGTCCAATCGGAACCCTAACCGGATCTCTAACCCTAGCCCTCAACATAACCCTAACCCAAGGTCCAATCGTAACCCTAACCGGATCTCTAACCCTAGCCCTCAACATAACCCTAACCCTAGGTCCAATCGTAACCCTAACCGGATCTCTAACCCTAGCCCTCAACATAACCCTAACCCTAGGTCAAATCCTAACCCTAACCGGATCTCTAACCCTAGCCCTCAACATAACCCTAACCCTAGGTCCAATCCTAACCCTAACCGGATCTCTAACCCTAGCCCTCAACATAACCCTAACCCTAGGTCCAATCGTAACCCTAACCGGATCTCTAACCCTAGCCCTCAACATAACCCTAACCCTAGGTCCAATCGTAACCCTAACCGGATCTCTAACCCTAGCCCTCAACATAACCCTAACCCTAGGTCCAATCGTAACCATAACCGGATCTCTAATCCTAGCCCTCAACATAACCCTAACCCTAGGTCCAATCGTAACCATAACCGGATCTCTAACCCTATCCCTCAACATAACCCTAACCCTAGGTCCAATCGTAACCCTAACCGGATCTCTAACCCTAGCCCTCAACATAACCCTAACCCTAGGTCCAATCGTAACCCTAACCGGATCTCTAACCCTAGCCCTCAACATAACCCTAAACCTAGGTCCAATTGTAACCCTAACCGGATCTCTAACCCTAGCCCTCAACATAACCCTAACCCTAGGTCCAATCGTAACCCTAACCGGATCTCTAACCCTAGCCCTCAACATAACACTAACCCTAGGTCCAATCGTAACCCTAAACGGATCTCTAACCCTAGCCCTCAACATAACCCTAACCCTAGGTCCAATCGTAACCCTAACCGGATCTCTAACCCTAGCCCTCAACATAACCCTAACCCTAGGTCCAATCCTAACCCTAACCGGATCTCTAACCCTAGCCCTCAACATAACCCTAACCCTAGGTCCAATCCTAACCCTAACCGGATCTCTAACCCTAGCCCTCAACATAACCCTAACCCTAGGTCCAATCCTAACCCTAACCGGATCTGTAACCCTAGCCCTCAACATAACCCTAACCCTAGGTCCAACCCTAACCCTAACCCTCTCTCTAACCCTAGCCCTCAACATAACCCTAACCCAAGGTCCAATCGTAACCCTAACCGGATCTCTAACCCTAGCCCTCAACATAACCCTAACCCTAGGTCCAATAGTAACCCTAACCGGATCTCTAACCCTAGCCCTCAACATAACCCTAACCCTAGGTCCAATTCTAACCCTAACCGGATCTCTAACCCTAGCCCTCAACATAACCCTAACCCTAGGTCCAATCCTAACCCTAACCCTCTCTCTAACCCTAGCTCTCAACATAACCCTAACCCTAGGTCCAATCGGAACCCTAACCGGATCTCTAACCCTAGCCCTCAACATAACCCTAACCCAAGGTCCAATCGTAACCCTAACCGGATCTCTAACCCTAGCCCTCAACATAACCCTAACCCTAGGTCCAATCGTAACCCTAACCGGATCTCTAACCCTAGCCCTCAACATAACCCTAACCCTAGGTCCAATCGTAACCCTAACCGGATCTCTAACCCTAGCCCTCAACATAACCCTAACCCTAGGTCAAATCCTAACCCTAACCGGATCTCTAACCCTAGCCCTCAACATAACCCTAACCCTAGGTCCAATCCTAACCCTAACCGGATCTCTAACCCTAGCCCTCAACATAACCCTAACCCAAGGTCCAATCGTAACCCTAACCGGATCTCTAACCCTAGCCCTCAACATAACCCTAACCCTAGGTCCAATCGTAACCCTAACCGGATCTCTAACCCTAGCCCTCAACATAACCCTAACCCTAGGTCCAATCGTAACCCTAACCGGATCTCTAACCCTAGCCCTCAACATAACCCTAACCCTAGGTCAAATCCTAACCCTAACCGGATCTCTAACCCTAGCCCTCAACATAACCCTAACCCTAGGTCCAATCCTAACCCTAACCGGATCTCTAACCCTAGCCCTCAACATAACCCTAACCCTAGGTCCAATCGTAACCCTAACCGGATCTCTAACCCTAGCCCTCAACATAACCCTAACCCTAGGTCCAATCGTAACCCTAACCGGATCTCTAACCCTAGCCCTCAACATAACCCTAACCCTAGGTCCAATCGTAACCATAACCGGATCTCTAATCCTAGCCCTCAACATAACCCTAACCCTAGGTCCAATCGTAACCATAACCGGATCTCTAACCCTATCCCTCAACATAACCCTAACCCTAGGTCCAATCGTAACCCTAACCGGATCTCTAACCCTAGCCCTCAACATAACCCTAACCCTAGGTCCAATCGTAACCCTAACCGGATCTCTAACCCTAGCCCTCAACATAACCCTAAACCTAGGTCCAATTGTAACCCTAACCGGATCTCTAACCCTAGCCCTCAACATAACCCTAACCCTAGGTCCAATCGTAACCCTAACCGGATCTCTAACCCTAGCCCTCAACATAACACTAACCCTAGGTCCAATCGTAACCCTAAACGGATCTCTAACCCTAGCCCTCAACATAACCCTAACCCTAGGTCCAATCGTTACCCTAACCGGATCTCTAACCCTAGCCCTCAACATAACCCTAACCCTAGGTCCAATCCTAACCCTAACCGGATCTCTAACCCTAGCCCTCAACATAACCCTAACCCTAGGTCCAATCCTAACCCTAACCGGATCTCTAACCCTAGCCCTCAACATAACCCTAACCCTAGGTCCAATCCTAACCCTAACCGGATCTGTAACCCTAGCCCTCAACATAACCCTAACCCTAGGTCCAACCCTAACCCTAACCCTCTCTCTAACCCTAGCCCTCAACATAACCCTAACCCAAGGTCCAATCGTAACCCTAACCGGATCTCTAACCCTAGCCCTCAACATAACCCTAACCCTAGGTCCAATAGTAACCCTAACCGGATCTCTAACCCTAGCCCTCAACATAACCCTAACCCTAGGTCCAATTCTAACCCTAACCGGATCTCTAACCCTAGCCCTCAACATAACCCTAACCCTAGGTCCAATCCTAACCCTAACCCTCTCTCTAACCCTAGCTCTCAACATAACCCTAACCCTAGGTCCAATCGGAACCCTAACCGGATCTCTAACCCTAGCCCTCAACATAACCCTAACCCAAGGTCCAATCGTAACCCTAACCGGATCTCTAACCCTAGCCCTCAACATAACCCTAACCCTAGGTCCAATCGTAACCCTAACCGGATCTCTAACCCTAGCCCTCAACATAACCCTAACCCTAGGTCCAATCGTAACCCTAACCGGATCTCTAACCCTAGCCCTCAACATAACCCTAACCCTAGGTCCAATCGTAACCCTAACCGGATCTCTAACCCTAGCCCTCAACATAACCCTAACCCTAGGACCAATCGTAACCCTAACCGGATCTCTAACCCTAGCCCTCAACATAACCCTAACCCTAGGTCCAATCGTAACCCTAACCGGATCTCTAACCCTAGCCCTCAACATAACCCTAACCCTAGGTCCAATTGTAACCCTAACCGGATCTCTAACCCTAGCCCTCAACATAACCCTAACCCTAGGTCCAATCGTAACCCTAACCGGATCTCTAACCCTAGCCCTCAACATAACACTAACCCTAGGTCCAATCGTAACCCTAAACGGATCTCTAACCCTAGCCCTCAACATAACCCTAACCCTAGGTCCAATCGTAACCCTAACCGGATCTCTAACCCTAGCCCTCAACATAACCCTAACCCTAGGTCCAATCCTAACCCTAACCGGATCTCTAACCCTAGCCCTCAACATAACCCTAACCCTAGGTCCAATCCTAACCCTAACCGGATCTCTAACCCTAGCCCTCAACATAACCCTAACCCTAGGTCCAATCCTAACCCTAACCGGATCTGTAACCCTAGCCCTCAACATAACCCTAACCCTAAGTCCAACCCTAACCCTAACCCTCTCTCTAACCCTAGCCCTCAACATAACCCTAACCCTAGGTCCAATCGGAACCCTAACCGGATCTCTAACCCTAGCCCTCAACATAACCCTAACCCAAGGTCCAATCGTAACCCTAACCGGATCTCTAACCCTAGCCCTCAACATAACCCTAACCCTAGGTCCAATAGTAACCCTAACCGGATCTCTAACCCTAGCCCTCAACATAACCCTAACCCTAGGTCCAATTCTAACCCTAACCGGATCTCTAACCCTAGCCCTCAACATAACCCTAAACCTAGGTCCAATCCTAACCCTAACCCTCTCTCTAACCCTAGCTCTCAACATAACCCTAACCCTAGGTCCAATCGGAACCCTAACCGGATCTCTAACCCTAGCCCTCAACATAACCCTAACCCTAGGTCCAATCGTAACCCTAACCGGATCTCTAACCCTAGCCCTCAACATAACCCTAACCCTAGGTCCAATCGTAACCCTGACCGGATCTTTAACCCTAGCCCTTAACATAACCCTAACCCTAGGTCCAATCCTAACCCTAACCGGATCTCTAACCCTAGCCCTCAACATAACCCTAACCCTAGGTCCAATCGTAACCCTAACCGGATCTCTAACCCTAGCCCTCAACATAACCCTAACCCTAGGTCCAATCGTAACCCTAACCGGATCTCTAACCCTAGCCCTCAACATAACCCTAACCCTAGGTCCAATCCTAACCCTAACCGGATCTCTAACCCTAGCCCTCAAAATAACCCTAACCCTAGGTCCAATCCTAACCCTAACCCTCTCTCTAACCCTAGACCTCAACATAACCCTAACCCTAGGTCCAATCGGAACCCTAACCGGATCTCTAACCCTAAGCCTGAACATAACCCTAACCCTAGGTCCAATCGTAACCCTAACCGGATCTCTAACCCTAGCCCTCAACATAACCCTAACCCTAGGTCCAATCCTAACCCTAACCCTCTCTCTAACCCTAGCCCTCAACATACCGTAACCCTAGGTCCAATCGTAACCCTAACCGGATCTCTAACCCTAGCCCTCAACATAACCCTAACCCTAGGTCCAATCGTAACCCTAACCGGATCTCTAACCCTAGCCCTCAACATAACCCTAACCCTAGGTCCAATCGTAACCCTAACCGGATCTCTAACCCTAGCCCTCAACTTAACCCTAACCCTAGGTCCAATCGTAACCCTAACCGGATCTCTAACCCTAGCCCTCAACATAACCCTAACCCTAGGTCCAATCGTAACCCTAACCGGATCTCTAACCCTAGCCCTCAACATAACCCTAACCCTAGGTCCAATCGTAACCCTAAACGGATCTCTAACCCTAGCCCTCAACATAAGCCTAACCCTAGGTCCAATCGTAACCCTAACCGGATCTCTAACCCTAGCCCTCAACATAAGCCTAACCCTAGGTCCAATCGTAACCCTAACCGGATCTCTAACCCTAGCCCTCAACATAAGCCTAACCCTAGGTCCAATCCTAACCCTAACCGGATCTCTAACCCTAGCCCTCAACATAACCCTAACCCTAGGTCCAATCGTAACCCTAACCGGATCTCTAACCCTAGCCCTCAACATAACCCTAACCCTAGGTCCAGTCGTAACCCTAATCGGGTCTCTAACCCTAGCCCTCCACGTAACCCTAACCCTAGGTCCAATCGTAACCCTAACCGGATCTCTTACCCTAGCCCTCAACATAACCCTAACCCTAGGTCCAATCGTAACCCTAACCGGATCTCTAACCCTAGCCCTCAACATAACCCTAACCCTAGGTCCAATCCTAACCCTAACCGGATCTCTAACCCTAGCCCTCAACATAACCCTAACCCTAGGTCCAATCGTAACCCTAACCGGATCTCTAACCCTAGCCCTCAACATAACCCTAACCCTAGGTCCAATCCTAACCCTAACCGGATCTCTAACCCTAGCCCTCAACATAACCCTAACCCTAGGTCCAATCATAACCCTAACCGGATCTCTAACCCTAGCCCTCAACATAACCCTAACCCTATGTCCAATCCTAACCCTAACCCTCTCTCTAACCCTAGCCCTCAACATAACCGTAACCCTAGGTCCAATCGTAACCCTAACCGGGTCTCTAACCCTAGCCCTCAACATAACCCTAACCTTAGGTCCAATCGTAACCCTAACCGGATATCTAACCCTAGCCCTCAACATAACCCTAACCCTAGGTCCAATCGTAACCCTAACCGGATCTCTAACCCTAGCCCTCAACATAACCCTAACCCTAGGTCCAATCGTAACCCTAACCGGATCTTTAACCCTAGCCCTTAACATAACCCTAACCCTAGGTCCAATCGTAACCCTAACCGGATCTCTAACCCTAGCCCTCAACATAACCCTAACCCTAGGTCCAATCGTAACCCTAACCGGATCTCTAACCCTAGCCCTCAACATAACCCTAACCCTAGGTCCAATCCTAACCCTAACCGGATCTCTAACCCTAGCCCTCAAAATAACCCTAACCCTAGGTCCAATCCTAACCCTAACCCTCTCTCTAACCCTAGCCCTCAACAGAACCCTAACCCTAGGTCCAATCGGAACCCTAACCGGATCTCTAACCCTAAGCCTGAACATAACCCTAACCCTAGGTCCAATCGTAACCCTAACCGGATCTCTAACCCTAGCCCTCAACATAACACTAACCCTAGGTCCAATCCTAACCCTAACCCTCTCTCTAACCCTAGCCCTCAACATAAACCTAACCCTAGGTCCAATCGTAACCCTAACCGGATCTCTAACCCTAGCCCTCAACATAACCCTAACCCTAGGTCCAATCGTAACCCTAACCGGATCTCTAACCCTAGCCCTCAACATAACCCTAACCCTAGGTCCAATCGTAACCCTAACCGGATCTCTAACCCTAGCCCTCAACATAACCCTAACCCTAGGTCCAATCGTAACCCTAACCGGATCTCTAACCCTAGCCCTCAACATAACCCTAACCCTAGGTCCAATCGTAACCCTAACCGGATCTCTAACCCTAGCCCTCAACATAACCCTAACCCTAGGTCCAATCGTAACCCTAAACAGATCTCTAACCCTAGCCCTCAACATAAGCCTAACCCTAGGTCCAATCGTAACCCTAACCGGATCTCTAATCCTAGCCCTCAACATAAGCCTAACCCTAGGTCCAATCGTAACCCTAACCGGATCTCTAACCCTAGCCCTCAACATAACCCTAACCCTAGGTCCAATCCTAACCCTAACCGGATCTCTAACCCTAGCCCTCAACATAACCCTAACCCTAGGTCCAATCCTAACCCTAACCGGATCTCTAACCCTAGCCCTCAACATAACCCTAACCCTAGGTCCAATCCTAACCCTAACCGGATCTCTAACCCTAGCCCACAACATAACCCTAACCCTAGGTCCAATCCTAACCCTAACCGGATCTCTAACCCTAGCCCTCAACATAACCCTAACCCTAGGTCCAATCCTAATTCTAACCGGATCTCTAACCCTAGCCCTCAACATAACCCTAACCCTAGGTCCAATCCTAACCCTAACCGGATCTCTAACAGTAGCCCTCAACATAACCCTAACCCTAGGTCCAATCCTAACCCTAACCGGATCTCGAACCCTAGCCCTCAACATAACCCTAACCCTAGGTCCAATCGTAACCCTATCCGGATCTCTAACCCTAGCCCTCAACATAACCCTAACCCTAGGTCCAATCGTAACCCTAACCGGATCTCTAACCCTAGCCCTCAACATAACCCTAACCCTAGGTCCAATCGTAACCCTAACCGGATCTCTAACCCTAGCCCTCAACATAACCCTAACCCTAGGTCCAATCGTAACCCTAACCGTCTCTCTAACCCTAGCCCTCAACATAACCCTAACCCTGGGACCAATCGTAACCCTAACCGGATCTCTAACCCTAGCCCTCAACATAACCCTAACCCTAGGACCAATCGTAACCCTAACAGGATCTCTAACCCTAGCCCTCAACATAACCCTAACCCTAGGTCCAATCGTAACCCTAACCGGATCTCTAACCCTAGCCCTCAACATAACCCTAACCCTAGGTCCAATCGTAACCATAACCGGATCTCTAACCCTAGCCCTCAACATAACCCTAACCCTAGGTCCAATCGTAACCATAACCGGATCTCTAACCCTAGCCCTCAACATAACCCTAACCCTAGGTCCAATCGTAACCATAACCGGATCTCTAACCCTAGCCCTCAACATAACCCTAACCCTAGGTCCAATCGTAACCATAACCGGATCTCTAACCCTAGCCCTCAACATAACCCTAACCCTAGGTCCAATCGTAACCCTAACCGGATCTCTAACCCTAGCCCTCAACATAACCCTAACCCTAGGTCCAATCGTAACCCTAACCGTCTCTCTAACCCTAGCCCTCAACATAACCCTAACCCTAGGACCAATCGTAACCCTAACCGGATCTCTAACCCTAGCCCTCAACATAACCCTAACCCTAGGTCCAATCGTAACCCTAACCGGATCTCTAACCCTAGCCCTCAACATAACCCTAACCCTAGGTCCAATCGTAACCCTAACCGGATCTCTAACCCTAGCCCTCAACATAACCCTAACCCTAGGTCCAATCGTAACCCTAACCGGATCTCTAACCCTAGCCCTCAACATAACACTAACCCTAGGTCCAATCGTAACCCTAAACGGATCTCTAACCCTAGCTCTCAACATAACCCTAACCCTAGGTCCAATCGTAACCCTAACCGGATCTCTAACCCTAGCCCTCAACATAACCCTAACCCTAGGTCCAATCCTAACCCTAACCGGATCTCTAACCCTAGCCCTCAACATAACCCTAACCCTAGGTCCAATCCTAACCCTAACCGGATCTCTAACCCTAGCCCTCAACATAACCCTAACCCTAGGTCCAATCCTAACCCTACCCGGATCTCTAACCCTAGCCCTCAACATAACCCTAACCCTAGGTCCAATCCTAACCCTAACCGGATCTCTAACCCTAGCCCTCAACATAACCCTAACCCTAGGTCCAATCGTAACCCTACCCGGATCTCTAACCCTAGCCCTCAACATAACCCTAACCCTAGGTCCAATCCTAACCCTAACCGGATCTCTAACCCTAGCCCTCAACATAACCCTAACCCTAGGTCCAATCGTAACCCTAACCGGATCTCTAACCCTAGCCCTCAACATAACCCTAACCCTAGGTCCAATAGTAACCCTAACCGGATCTCTAACCCTAGCCGTCAACATAACCCTAACCCTAGGTCCAATCGTAACCCTAACCGGATCTCTAACCCTAGCCCTCAACATAACCCTAACCCTAGGTCCAATCGTAACCCTAACCGGATCTCTAACCCTAGCCCTCAACATAACCCTAACCCTAGGTCCAATCGTAACCCTAACCGGATCTCTAACCCTAGCCCTCAACATAACCCTAACCCTAGGTCCAATCGTAACCCTAACCGGATCTCTAACCCTAGCCCTCAACATAACCCTAACCCTAGGTCCAATCGTAACCCTAACCGGATCTCTAACCCTAGCCCTCAACATAACCCTAACCCTAGGTCCAATCGTAACCCTAACCGGATCTCTAACCCTAGCCCTCAACATAACCCTAACCCTAGGTCCAATCGTAACCCTAAACGGATCTCTAACCCTAGCCCTCAACATAAGCCTAACCCTAGGTCCAATCGTAACCCTAACCGGATCTCTAACCCTAGCCCTCAACATAAGCCTAACCCTAGGTCCAATCGTAACCCTAACCGGATCTCTAACCCTAGCCCTCAACATAACCCTAACCCTAGGTCCAATCCTAACCCTAACCGGATCTCTAACCCTAGCCCTCAACATAACCCTAACCCTAGGTCCAATCCTAACCCTAACCGGATCTCTAACCCTAGCCCTCAACATAACCCTAACCCTAGGTCCAATCCTAACCCTAACCGGATCTCTAACCCTAGCCCTCAACATAACCCTAACCCTAGGTCCAATCCTAACCCTAACCGGATCTCTAACCCTAGCCCTCAACATAACCCTAACCCTAGGTCCAATCCTAACCCTAACCGGATCTCTAACCCTAGCCCTCAACATAACCCTAACCCTAGGTCCAATCCTAACTCTAACCGGATCTCTAACCCTAGTCCTCAACATAACCCTAACCCTAGGTCCAATCCTAACACTAACCGGATCTCTAACCCTAGCCCTCAACATAACCCTAACCCTAGGTCCAATCCTAACCCTAACCGGATCTCTAACCCTAGCCCTCAACATAACCCTAACCCTAGGTCCAATCGTAACCCTATCCGGATCTCTAACCCTAGCCCTCAACATAACCCTAACCCTAGGTCCAATCGTAACCCTAACCGGATCTCTAACCCTAGCCCTCAACATAACCCTAACCCTAGGTCCAATCGTAACCCTAACCGGATCTCTAACCCTAGCCCTTAACATAACCCTAACCCTAGGTCCAATCGTAACCCTAACCGTCTCTCTAACCCTAGCCCTCAACATAACCCTAACCCTAGGACCAATCGTAACCCTAACCGGATCTCTAACCCTAGCCCTCAACATAACCCTAACCCTAGGTCCAATCGTAACCCTAACCGGATCTCTAACCCTAGCCCTCAACATAACCCTAACCCTAGGTCCAATCGTAACCCTAACCGGATCTCTAACCCTAGCCCTCAACATAAGACTAACCCTAGGTCCAATCGTAACCCTAACCGTCTCTCTAACCCTAGCCCTCAACATAACCCTAACCCTAGGACCAATCGTAACCCTAACCGGATCTCTAACCCTAGCCCTCAACATAACCCTAACCCTAGGTCCAATCGTAACCCTAACCGGATCTCTAACCCTAGCCCTCAACATAACCCTAACCCTAGGTCCAATCGTAACCCTAACCGGATCTCTAACCCTAGCCCTCAACATAACCCTAACCCTAGGTCCAATCGTAACCCTAACCGGATCTCTAACCCTAGCCCTCAACATAACCCTAACCCTAGGTCCAATCGTAACCCTAACCGGATCTCTAACCCTAGCCCTCAACATAACCCTAACCCTAGGTCCAATCCTAACCCTAACCGGATCTCTAACCCTAGCCCTCAACATAACCCTAACCCTAGGTCCAATCCTAACCCTAACCGGATCTCTAACCCTAGCCCTCAACATAACCCTAACCCTAGGTCCAATCCTAACCCTACCCGGATCTCTAACCCTAGCCCTCAACATAACCCTAACCCTAGGTCCAATCCTAACCCTAACCGGATCTCTAACCCTAGCCCTCAACATAACCCTAACCCTAGGTCCAATCCTAACCCTACCCGGATCTCTAACCCTAGCCCTCAACATAACCCTAACCCTAGGTCCAATCCTAACCCTAACCGGATCTCTAACCCTAGCCCTCAACATAACCCTAACCCTAGGTCCAATCGTAACCCTAACCGGATCTCTAACCCTAGCCCTCAACATAACCCTAACCCTAGGTCCAATAGTAACCCTAACCGGATCTCTAACCCTAGCCCTCAACATAACCCTAACCCTAGGTCCAATCGTAACCCTAACCGGATCTCTAACCCTAGCCCTCAACATAACCCTAACCCTAGGTCCAATCGTAACCCTAACCGGATCTCTAACCCTAGCCCTCAACATAACCCTAACCCTAGGTCCAATCGTAACCCTAACCGGATCTCTAACCCTAGCCCTCAACATAACCCTAACCCTAGGTCCAATCGTAACCCTAACCGGATCTCTAACCCTAGCCCTCAACATAACCCTAACCCTAGGTCCAATCGTAACCCTAACCGGATCTCTAACCCTAGCCCTCAACATAACCCTAACCCTAGGTCCAATCGTAACCCTAACCGGATCTCTAACCTTGCCCTCAACATAACCCTAACCCTAGGTCCAATCGTAACCCTAAACGGATCTCTAACCCTAGCCCTCAACATAAGCCTAACCCTAGGTCCAATCGTAACCCTAACCGGATCTCTAACCCTAGCCCTCAACATAAGCCTAACCCTAGGTCCAATCGTAACCCTAACCGGATCTCTAACCCTAGCCCTCAACATAACCCTAACCCTAGGTCCAATCCTAACCCTAACCGGATCTCTAACCCTAGCCCTCAACATAACCCTAACCCTAGGTCCAATCCTAACCCTAACCGGATCTCTAACCCTAGCCCTCAACATAACCCTAACCCTAGGTCCAATCCTAACCCTAACCGGATCTCTAACCCTAGCCCTCAACATAACCCTAACCCTAGGTCCAATCCTAACCCTAACCGGATCTCTAACCCTAGCCCTCAACATAACCCTAACCCTAGGTCCAATCCTAACCCTAACCGGATCTCTAACCCTAGCCCTCAACATAACCCTAACCCTAGGTCCAATCCTAACCCTAAACGGATCTCTAACCCTAGCCCTCAACATAACCCTAACCCTAGGTCCAATCGGAACCCTAACCGGATCTCTAACCCTAGCCCTCAACATAACCCTAACCCTAGGTCCAATCGTAACCCTAACCGGATCTCTAACCCTAGCCCTCAACATAACCCTAACCCTAGGTCCAATCGTAACCCTAACCGGATCTCTAACCTTGCCCTCAACATAACCCTAACCCTAGGTCCAATCGTAACCCTAAACGGATCTCTAACCCTAGCCCTCAACATAAGCCTAACCCTAGGTCCAATCGTAACCCTAACCGGATCTCTAACCCTAGCCCTCAACATAAGCCTAACCCTAGGTCCAATCGTAACCCTAACCGGATCTCTAACCCTAGCCCTCAACATAACCCTAACCCTAGGTCCAATCCTAACCCTAACCGGATCTCTAACCCTAGCCCTCAACATAACCCTAACCCTAGGTCCAATCCTAACCCTAACCGGATCTCTAACCCTAGCCCTCAACATAACCCTAACCCTAGGTCCAATCCTAACCCTAACCGGATCTCTAACCCTAGCCCTCAACATAACCCTAACCCTAGGTCCAATCCTAACCCTAACCGGATCTCTAACCCTAGCCCTCAACATAACCCTAACCCTAGGTCCAATCCTAACCCTAACCGGATCTCTAACCCTAGCCCTCAACATAACCCTAACCCTAGGTCCAATCCTAACCCTAAACGGATCTCTAACCCTAGCCCTCAACATAACCCTAACCCTAGGTCCAATCCTAACCCTAACCGGATCTCTAACCCTAGCCCTCAACATAACCGTAACCCTAGGTCCAATCCTAACTCTAACCGGATCTCTAACCCTAGCCCTCAACATAACCCTAACCCTAGGTCCAATCGTAACCCTATCCGGATCTCTAACCCTAGCCCTCAACATAACCCTAACCCTAGGTCCAATCGTAACCCTAACCGGATCTCTAACCCTAGCCCTCAACATAACCCTAACCCTAGGTCCAATCGTAACCCTAACCCGATCTCTAACCCTAACCCTCAACATAACCCTAACCCTAGGTCCAATCGTAACCCTAACCGTCTCTCTAACCCTAGGACCAATCGTAACCCTAACCGGATCTCTAACCCTAGCCCTCAACATAACCCTAACCCTAGGACCAATCGTAACCCTAACCGGATCTCTAACCCTAGCCCTAAACATAACCCTAACCCTAGGTCCAATCGTAACCCTAACCGGATCTCTAACCCTAGCCCTCAACATAACCCTAACCCTAGGTCCAATCGTAACCCTAACCGGATCTCTAACCCTAGCCCTCAACATAACCCTAACCCTAGGTCCAATCTTAACCCTAACCGGATCTTTAACCCTAGCCCTCAACATAACCCTAACCCTAGGTCCAATCGTAACCCTAACCGGATCTCTAACCCTAGCCCTCAACATAACCCTAACCCTAGGTCCAATCCTAACCCTAACCGGATCTCTAACCCTAGCCCTCAACATAACCCTAACCCTAGGTCCAATCCTAACCCTAACCGGATCTCTAACCCTAGCCCTCAACATAACCCTAACCCTAGGTCCAATCCTAACCCTAACCGGATCTCTAACCCTAGCCCTCAACATAACTCTAACCCTAGGTCCAATCCTAACCCTAACCGGATCTCTAACCCTAGCCCTCAACATAACCCTAACCCTAGGTCCAATCCTAACCCTAACCGGATCTCTAACCCTAGCCCTCAACATAACCCTAACCCTAGGTCCAATCCTAAATCTAACCGGATCTCTAACCCTAGCCCTCAACATAACCCTAACCCTAGGTCCAATCCTAACCCTAACCGGATCTCTAACCCTAGCCCTCAACATAACCCTAACCCTAGGTCCAATCGTAACCCTAACCGGATCTCTAACCCTAGCCCTCAACATAACCCTAACCCTAGGTCCAATCGTAACCCTATCCGGATCTCTAACCGTAGACCTCAACATAACCCTAACCCTAGGTCCAATCGTAACCCTAACCGGATCTCTAACCCTAGCCCTCAACATAACCCTAACCCTAGGTCCAATCGTAACCCTAACCGGATCTCTAACCCTAGCCCTCAACATAACACTAACCCTAGGTCCATCGTAACCCTAACCGTCTCTCTAACCCTAGCCCTCAACATAACCCTAACCCTAGGACCAATCGTAACCCTAACCGGATCTCTAACCCTAGCCCTCAACATAACCCTAACCCTAGGACCAATCGTAACCCTAACAGGATCTCTAACCCTAGCCCTCAACATAACCCTAACCCTAGGTCCAATCGTAACCCTAACCGGATCTCTAACCCTAGCCCTCAACATAACCCTAACCCTAGGTCCAATCGTAACCATAACCGGATCTCTAACCCTAGCCCTCAACATAACCCTAACCCTAGGTCCAATCGTAACCATAACCGGATCTCTAACCCTAGCCCTCAACATAACCCTAACCCTAGGTCCAATCGTAACCATAACCGGATCTCTAACCCTAGCCCTCAACATAACCCTAACCCTAGGTCCAATCGTAACCATAACCGGATCTCTAACCCTAGCCCTCAACATAACCCTAACCCTAGGTCCAATCGTAACCCTAACCGGATCTCTAACCCTAGCCCTCAACATAACCCTAACCCTAGGTCCAAACGTAACCCTAACCGTCTCTCTAACCCTAGCCCTCAACATAACCCTAACCCTAGGACCAATCGTAACCCTAACCGGATCTCTAACCCTAGCCCTCAACATAACCCTAACCCTAGGTCCAATCGTAACCCTAACCGGATCTCTAACCCAACCCTCAACATAACCCTAACCCTAGGTCCAATCGTAACCCTAACCGGATCTCTAACCCTAGCCCTCAACATAACCCTAACCCTAGGTCTAATCGTAACCCTAACCGGATCTCTAACCCTAGCCCTCAACATAACCCTAACCCTAGGTCCAATCGTAACCCTAACCGGATCTCTAACCGTAGCCCTCAACATAACCCTAACCCTAGGTCCAATCGTAACCCTAACCGGATCTCTAACCCTAGCCCTCAACATAACCCTAACCCTAGGTCCAATCCTAACCCTAACCGGATCTCTAACCCTAGCCCTCAACATAACCCTAACCCTAGGTCCAATCGTAACCCTAACCGGATCTCTAACCCTAGCCCTCAACATAACCCTAACCCTATGTCCAATCGGACCCTAACCGGATCTCTAACCCTGGCCCTCAACATAACCCTAACCCTAGGTCCAATCGTAACCCTAACCGGATCTCTAACCCTAGCCCTCAACATAACCCTAACCCTAGGTCCAATCGTAACCCTAACCGGATCTCTAACCCTAGCCCTCAACATAACCCTAACCCTAGGTCCAATCGTAACCCTAACCGGATCTCTAACCCTAGCCCTCAACATAACCCTAACCCTAGGTCCAATCCTAACCCTAACCGGATCTCTAACCCTAGCCCTCAAAATAACCCTAACCCTAGGTCCAATCCTAACCCTAACCCTCTCTCTAACCCTAGCCCTCAACATAAACCTAACCCTAGGTCCAATCGGAACCCTAACCGGATCTCTAACCCTAGCCCTCAACATAACCCTAACCCAAGGTCCAATCGTAACCCTAACAGGATCTCTAACCCTAGCCCTCAACATAACCCTAACCCTAGGTACAATCGTAACCCTAACCGGATCTCTAACCCTAGCCCTCAACATAACCCTAACCCTAGGTCCAATCCTAACCCTAACCGGATCTCTAACCCTAGACCTCAACGTAACCCTAACCCTAGGTCCAATCGTAACCCTAACCGGATCTCTAACCCTAGCCCTCAACATAACCCTAACCCTAGGTCCAATCGTAACCCTAACCGGATGTCTAACCCTAGCCCTCAACATAACCCTAACCCTAGGTCCAATCCTAACCCTAACCGGATCTCTAACCCTAGCCCTCAAAATAACCCTAACCCTAGGTCCAATCCTAACCCTAACCCTCTCTCTAACCCTAGCCCTCAACATAACCCTAACCCTAGGTCCAATCGGAACCCTAACCGGATATCTAACCCTAAGCCTGAACATAACCCTAACCCTAGGTCCAATCGTAACCCTAACCGGATCTCTAACCCTAGCCCTCAACATAACCCTAACCCTAGGTCCAATCGTAACCCGAACCGGATCTCTAACCCTAGCCCTCAACATAACCCTAACCCTAGGTCCAATCGTAACCTTAACCGGATCTCTAACCCTAGCCCTCAACATAACCCTAACCCTAGGTCCAATCGTAACCCTAACCGGATCTCTAACCCTAGCCCTCAACATAACCCTAACCCTAGGTCCAATCCTAAACCTAACCGGATCTCTAACCCTAGCCCTCAACATAACACTAACCCTAGGTCCAATCGTAACCCGAAACGGATCTCTAACCCTAGCCCTCAACATAACCCTAACCCTAGGTCCAATCGTAACCCGAAACGGATCTCTAACCCTAGCCCTCAACATAACCCTAACCCTAGGTCCAATCCTAACCCTAACCGGATCTCTAACCCTAGCCCTCAACATAACCCTAACCCTAGGTCCAATCGTAACCCTAACCGGATCTCTAACCCTAGCCCTCAACATAACCCTAACCCTAGGTCCAATCCTAACCCTAACCGGATCTCTAACCCTAGCCCTCAAAATAACCCTAACCCTAGGTCCAATCCTAACCCTAACCCTCTCTCTAACCCTAGCCCTCAACATAACCCTAACCCTAGGTCCAATCGGAACCCTAACCGGATCTCTAACCCTAAGCCTGAACATAACCCTAAC
The DNA here is from genome assembly GCF_054644295.1 of Miniopterus natalensis. NCBI lineage: Eukaryota > Metazoa > Chordata > Mammalia > Chiroptera > Miniopteridae > Miniopterus > Miniopterus natalensis. Next base: position 96,469 of record NW_028269908.1, read on the forward strand.
CCTAGGTCCAATCGTAACCCTAACCGGAACTCTAACCCTAGCCCTCAACATAACCCTAACCCTAGGTCCAATCGTAACCCTAACCGGATCTCTAACCCTAGCCCTCAACATAACCCTAACCCTAGGTCCAATAGTAACCTTAACCGGATCTCTAACCCTAGCCCTCAACATAACCCTAACCCTAGGTCCAATCGTAACCCTAACCGGATCTCTAACCCTAGCCCTCAACATAACCCTAACCCTAGGTCCAATCCTAACCCTAACCGGATCTCTAACCCTAGCCCTCAACATAACACTAACCCTAGGTCCAATCGTAACCCTAAACGGATCTCTAACCCTAGCCCTCAACATAACCCTAACCCTAGGTCCAATCGTAACCCTAACCGGATCTCTAACCCTAGCCCTCAACATAACCCTAACCCTAGGTCCAATCGTAACCCTAACCGGATCTCTAACCCTAGCCCTCAACATAACCCTAACCCTAGGTCCAATCCTAACCCTAACCGGATCTCTAACCCTAGCCCTCAACATAACCCTAACCCTAGGTCGAATCCTAACCCTAACCGGATCTCTAACCCTAGCCCTCAAAATAACCCTAACCCTAGGTCTAATCCTAACCCTAACCGGATCTCTAACTCTAGCCCTTAACATAACCCTAACCCTAGGTCCAATCGTAACCCTAACCGGATCTCTAACCCTAGCCCTCAACATAACCCTAACCCTAGGTCCAATCGTAACCCTAACCGGATCTCTAACCATAGCCCTCAACATAACTTTAACCCTAGGTCCAATCGTAACCCTAACCGGATCTCTAACCATAGCCCTCAACATAACCCTAACCCTAGGTCCAATCGTAACCCTAACCGGATCTCTAACCCTAGCCCTCAACATAACCCCAACCCTAGGTCCAATCCTAACCCTAACCGGATCTCTAACCCTAGCCCTCAACATAACCCTAACCCTAGGTCCAATCGTAACCCTAACCGTCTCTCTAAACCTAGCCCTCAACATAACCCTAACCCTAGGCCCAGTCGTAACCCTAACCGGATCTCTAACCGTAGCCCTCAACATAACCCTAACCCTAGGCCCAATCGTAACCCTAACCGGATCTCTAACCCTAGCCCTCAACATAACCCTAACCCTAGGTCCAATCGTAACCTTAACCGGATCTCTAAACCTAGCCCTCAACATAACCCTAACCCTAGGTCCAATCGTAATCCTAACCGGATCTCTAACCCTAGCCCTCAACATAACCCTAACCCTAGGTCCAATCGTAACCCTAACCGGATCTCTAACCCTAGCCCTCAACATAACCCTAACCCTAGGTCCAATCGTAACCCTAACCGGATCTCTAAACCTAGCCCTCAACATAACCCTAACCCTAGGTCCAATCGTAACCCTAACCGGATCTCTAACCCTAGCCCTCAACATAACCCTAACCCTAGGTCTAATCGTAACCCTAACCGGATCTCTAACCCTAGCCCTCAACATAACCCTAACCCTAGGTCCAATCGTAACCCTAACCGGATCTCTAACCCTAGCCCTCAACATAACCCTAACCCTAGGTCCAATCGTAACCCTAACCGGATCTCTAACCCTAGCCCTCAACATAACCCTAACCCTAGGTCCAATCGTAACCCTAACCGGATCTCTAACCCTAGCCCTCAACATAACCCTAACCCTAGGTCCAATCGTAACCCTAACCGGATCTCTAACCCTAGCCCTCAACATAACCGTAACCCTAGGTCCAATCCTAACCCTAACCGGATCTCTAACCCTAGCCCTCAACATAACCCTAACCCTAGGTCCAATCGTAACCCTAACCGGATCTCTAACCCTAGCCCTCAACATAACCCTAACCCTAGGTCCAATCGTAACCCTAACCGGATCTCTAACCCTAGCCCTCAACATAACCCTAACCCTAGGTCCAATCGTAACCCTAACCGGATCTCTAACCCTAGCCCTCAACATAACCATAACCCTAGGTCCAATCGTAACCCTAACCGGATCTCTAACCCTAGCCCTCAACATAACCCTAACCCTAGGTCCAATCGTAACCCTAACCGGATCTCTAACCCTAGCCCTCAACATAACCCTAACCCTAGGTCCAAACGTAACCCTAACCGGATCTCTAACCCTAGCCCTCAACATAACCCTAACCCTAGGTCCCATCGTAACCCTAACCGGATCTCTAACCCTAGCCCTCAACATAACCCTAACCCTAGGTCCCATCGTAACCCTAACCGGATCTCTAACCCTAGCCCTCAACATAACCCTAACCCTAGGTCCCATCGTAACCCTAACCGGATCTCTAACCCTAGCCCTCAACATAACCCTAACCCTAGGTCCAATCGTAACCCTAACCGGATCTCTAAACCTAGCCCTCAACATAACCCTAACCCTAGGTCCAATCGTAACCCTAACCGGATCTCTAACCCTAGCCCTCAACATAACCCTAACCCTAGGTCCAATCCTAACCCTAACCGGATCTCTAACCCTAGCCCTCAACATAACCCTAACCCTAGGTCCAATCGTAACCCTAACCAGATCTCTAACCCTTGCCCTCAACATAACCCTAACCCTAGGTCCAATCGTAACCCTAACAGGATCTCTAACCCTAGCCCTCAACATAACCGTAACCCTAGGTCCAATCGTAACCCTAAACGGATCTCTAACCCTAGCCCTCAACATAACCCTAACCCTAGGTCCAATCCTAACCCTAACCGGATCTCTAAACCTAGCCCTCAACATAACCCTAACCCTAGGTCCAATCCGAACCCTAACCGGATCTCTAACCCTAGCCCTCAACATAACCCTAACCCTAGGTCCAATCCGAACCCTAACCGGATCTCTAACCCTAGCCCTCAACATAACCCTAACCCTAGGTCCAATGGGAACCCTAACCGGATCTCTAACCCTAGCCCTCAACATAACCCTAACCCTAGGTCCAATCGTAACCCTAACCGGATCTCTAACCCTAGCCCTCAACATAACCCTAACCCTAGGTCCAATCGTAACCCTAACCGGATCTCTAACCCTAGCCCTCAACATAACCCTAACCCTAGGTCCAATCGTAACCCTAACCGGATCTCTAACGCTAGCCCTCAACATAACCCTAACCCTAGGTCCAATCGTAACCCTAACCGGATCTCTAACCCTAGCCCTCAACATAACCCTAACCCTAGGTCCAATCGTAACCCTAACCGGATCTCTAACCCTAGCCCTCAACATAACCCTTACCCTAGGTCCCATCGTAACCCTAACCGGATCTCTAACCCTAGCCCTCAACATAACCCTAACCCTAGGTCCAATCCTAACCCTAACCGGATCTCTAACCCTAGCCCTCAACATAACCCTAACCCTAGGTCCAATCGTAACCCTAACAGGATCTCTAACCCTAGCCCTCAACATAACCCTAACCCTAGGTCCCATCGTAACCCTAACCGGATCTCTAACCCTAGCCCTCAACATAACCCTAACCCTAGGTCCCATCGTAACCCTAACCGGATCTCTAACCCTAGCCCTCAACATAACCCAAACCCTAGGTCCAATCGTAACCCTAACCGGATCTCTAACCCTAGCCCTCAACATAACCCTAACCCTAGGTCCAATCGTAACCCTAACCGGATCTCTAACACTAGCCCTCAACATAACCCTAACCCTAGGTCCAATCGTAACCCAAACCGGATCTCTAAACGTAGCCCTCAACATAACCCTAACCCTAGGTCCAATCGAAACCCTAACCGGATCTCTAACCCTAGCCCTCAACATAACCCTAACCCTAGGTCCAATCGTAACCCTAACCGGATCTCTAACACTAGCCCTCAACATAACCCTAACCCTAGGTCCAATCGTAACCCTAACCGGATCTCTAACCCTAGCCCTCAACAAAACCCTAACCCTAGGTCCCATCGTAACCCTAACCGGATCTCTAACCCTAGCCCTCAACATAACCCTAACCCTAGGTCCAATCGTAACCCTAACCGGATCTCTAACCCTAGCCCTCAACATAACCCTAACCCTAGGTCCAATCGTAACCCTAACCGGATCTCTAACCCTAGCCCTCAACATAACCCTAACCCTAGGTCCAATCGTAACCCTAACCGGATCTCTAACCCTAGCCCTCAACATAACCATAACCCTAGGTCCAATCGTAACCCTAACCGGATCTCTAACCCTAGCCCTCAACATAACCCTAACCCTAGGTCCAATCGTAACCCTAACCGGATCTCTAAACCTAGCCCTCAACATAACCCTAACCCTAGGTCCAATCGTAACCCTAACCGGATCTCTAACCCTAGCCCTCAACATAACCCTAATCCTAGGTCCAATCGTAACCCTAACCGGATCTCTAACCCTAGCCCTCAACATAACCCTAACCCTAGGTCCAATCGTAACCCTAACCGGATCTCTAACCCTAGCCCTCAACATAACCCTAACCCTAGGTCCAATCGTAACCCTAACCGGATCTCTAACCCTAGCCCTCAACATAACCCTAACCCTAGGTCCAATCGTAACCCTAACCGGATCTCTAACCCTAGCCCTCAACATAACCCTAACCCTAGGTCCAATCGTAACCCTAACCGGATCTCTAACCCTAGCTCTCAACATAACCCTAACCCTAGGTCCAAACGTAACCCTAACCGGATCTCTAACCCTAGCCCTCAACATAACCCTAACCCTAGGTCCCATCGTAACCCTAACCGGATCTCTAACCCTAGCCCTCAACATAACCCTAACCCTAGGTCCCATCGTAACCCTAACCGGATCTCTAACCCTAGCCCTCAACATAACCCTAACCCTAGGTCCCATCGTAACCCTAACCGGATCTCTAAACCTAGCCCTCAACATAACCCTAACCCTAGGTCCAATCGTAACCCTAACCGGATCTCTAAACCTAGCCCTCAACATAACCCTAACCCTAGGTCCAATCGTAACCCTAACCGGATCTCTAACCCTAGCCCTCAACATAACCCTAACCCTAGGTCCAATCCTAACCCTAACCGGATCTCTAACCCTAGCCCTCAACATAACCCTAACCCTAGGTCCAATCGTAACCCTAACCAGATCTCTAACCCTTGCCCTCAACATAACCCTAACCCTAGGTCCAATCGTAACCCTAACAGGATCTCTAACCCTAGCCCTCAACATAACCGTAACCCTAGGTCCAATCGTAACCCTAAACGGATCTCTAACCCTAGCCCTCAACATAACCCTAACCCTAGGTCCAATCCTAACCCTAACCGGATCTCTAAACCTAGCCCTCAACATAACCCTAACCCTAGGTCCAATCCGAACCCTAACCGGATCTCTAACCCTAGCCCTCAACATAACCCTAACCCTAGGTCCAATCCGAACCCTAACCGGATCTCTAACCCTAGCCCTCAACATAACCCTAACCCTAGGTCCAATCGGAACCCTAACCGGATCTCTAACCCTAGCCCTCAACATAACCCTAACCCTAGGTCCAATCGTAACCCTAACCGGATCTCTAACCCTAGCCCTCAACATAACCCTAACCCTAGGTCCAATCGTAACCCTAACCGGATCTCTAACCCTAGCCCTCAACATAACCCTAACCCTAGGTCCAATCGTAACCCTAACCGGATCTCTAACCCTAGCCCTCAACATAACCCTAACCCTAGGTCCAATCGTAACCCTAACCGGATCTCTAACCCTAGCCCTCAACATAACCCTTACCCTAGGTCCCATCGTAACCCTAACCGGATCTCTAACCCTAGCCCTCAACATAACCCTAACCCTAGGTCCAATCCTAACCCTAACCGGATCTCTAACCCTAGCCCTCAACATAACCCTAACCCTAGGTCCAATCGTAACCCTAACAGGATCTCTAACCCTAGCCCTCAACATAACCCTAACCCTAGGTCCCATCGTAACCCTAACCGGATCTCTAACCCTAGCCCTCAACATAACCCTAACCCTAGGTCCCATCGTAACCCTAACCGGATCTCTAACCCTAGCCCTCAACATAACCCAAACCCTAGGTCCAATCGTAACCCTAACCGGATCTCTAACCCTAGCCCTCAACATAACCCTAACCCTAGGTCCAATCGTAACCCTAACCGGATCTCTAACACTAGCCCTCAACATAACCCTAACCCTAGGTCCAATCGTAACCCAAACCGGATCTCTAAACGTAGCCCTCAACATAACCCTAACCCTAGGTCCAATCGAAACCCTAACCGGATCTCTAACCCTAGCCCTCAACATAACCCTAACCCTAGGTCCAATCGTAACCCTAACCGGATCTCTAACACTAGCCCTCAACATAACCCTAACCCTAGGTCCAATCGTAACCCTAACCGGATCTCTAACCCTAGCCCTCAACAAAACCCTAACCCTAGGTCCAATCGTAACCCTAACCGGATCTCTAACCCTAGCCCTCAACATAACCCTAACCCTAGGTCCAATCGTAACCCTAACCGGATCTCTAACCCTAGCCCTCAACATAACCCTAACCCTAGGTCCAATCGTAACCCTAACCGGATCTCTAACCCTAGCCCTCAACATAACCCTAACCCTAGGTCCAATCGTAACCCTAACCGGATCTCTAACCCTAGCCCTCAACATAACCATAACCCTAGGTCCAATCGTAACCCTAACCGGATCTCTAACCCTAGCCCTCAACATAACCCTAACCCTAGGTCCAATCGTAACCCTAACCGGATCTCTAACCCTAGCCCTCAACATAACCCTAACCCTAGGTCCAATCGTAACCCTAACCGGATCTCTAACCCTAGCCCTCAACATAACCCTAATCCTAGGTCCAATCGTAACCCTAACCGGATCTCTAACCCTAGCCCTCAACATAACCCTAACCCTAGGTCCAATCGTAACCCTAACCGGATCTCTAACCCTAGCCCTCAACATAACCCTAACCCTAGGTCCAATCGTAACCCTAACCGGATCTCTAACCCTAGCCCTCAACATAACCCTAACCCTAGGTCCAATCGTAACCCTAACCGGATCTCTAACCCTAGCCCTCAACATAACCCTAACCCTAGGTCCAATCGTAACCCTAACCGGATCTCTAACCCTAGCCCTCAACATAACCCTAACCCTAGGTCCAATCGTAACCCTAACCGGATCTCTAAGCCTAGCCCTCAACATAACCCTAACCCTAGGTCCAATCGTAACCCTAACCGGATCTCTAACCCTAGCCCTCAACATAACCCTAACCCTAGGTCCAATCGTAACCCTAACCGGATCTCTAACCCTAGCCCTCAACATAACCCTAACCCTAGGTCCAATCGTATCCCTAACCGGATCTCTAACCCTAGCCCTCAACATAACCCTAACCCTAGGTCCAATCCTAACCCTAACCCTCTCTCTAACCCTAGCCCTCAACATAACCCTAACCCTAGGTCCAATCGGAACCCTAACCGAATCTCTAACCCTAGCCCTCAACATAACCCTAACCCTAGGTCCAATCGTAACCCTAACCGGATCTCTAACCCTAGCCCTCAACATAACCCTAACCCTAGGTCCAATCGTAACCCTAACCGGATCTCTAACCCTAGCCCTCAACATAACCCTAACCCTAGGTCCAATCGTAACCCTAACCGGATCTCTAACCCTAGCCCTCAACATAACCCTAACCCTAGGTCCAATCGTAACCCTAACCGGATCTCTAACCCTAGCCCTCAACATAACCCTAACCCTAGGTCCAATCGTAACCCTAACCGGATCTCTAACCCTAGCCCTCAACATAACCCTAACCCTAGGTCCAATCGTAACCCTAACCGGATCTCTAACCCTAGCCCTCAACATAACCCTAACCCTAGGTCCAATCGTAACCCTAACCGGATCTCTAAGCCTAGCCCTCAACATAACCCTAACCCTAGGTCCAATCGTAACCCTAACCGGATCTCTAACCCTAGCCCTCAACATAACCCTAACCCTAGGTCCAATCGTAACCCTAACCGGATCTCTAACCCTAGCCCTCAACATAACCCTAACCCTAGGTCCAATCGTAACCCTAACCGGATCTCTAACCCTAGCCCTCAACATAACCCTAACCCTAGGTCCAATCCTAACCCTAACCCTCTCTCTAACCCTAGCCCTCAACATAACCCTAACCCTAGGTCCAATCGGAACCCTAACCGGATCTCTAACCCTAGCCCTCAACATAACCCTAACCCTAGGTCCAATCGTAACCCTAACCGGATCTCTAACCCTAGCCCTCAACATAACCCTAACCCTAGGTCCAATCGTAACCCTAACCGGATCTCTAACCCTAGCCCTCAACATAACCCTAACCCTAGGTCCAATCGTAACACTAACCGGATCTCTAACCCTAGCCCTCAACATAACCCTAACCCTAGGTCCAATCGTAACCCTAACCGGATCTCTAACCCTAGCCCTCAACATAACCCTAAGCCTAGGTCCAATCGTAACCCTAACCGGATCTCTAACCCCAGCCCTCAACATAACACTAACCCTAGGTCCAATCGTAACCCTAACCGGATCTCTAACCCTAGCCCTCAACATAACCGTAACCCTAGGTCCAATCGTAACCCTAACCGGATCTCTAACCCTAGCCCTCAACATAACCCTAACCCTAGGTCCAATCGTAACCCTAACCGGATCTCTAACCCTAGCCCTCAACATAACCCTAATCCTAGGTCCAATCGTAACCCTAACCGGATCTCTAACCCTAGCCCTCAACATAACCCTAACCCTAGGTCCAATCGTAACCCTAACCGGATCTCTAACCCTAGCCCTCAACATAACCCTAACCCTAGGTCCAATCGTAACCCTAACCGGATCTCTAACCCTAGCCCTCAACATAACCCTAACCCTAGTTCCAATCGTAACCCTAACCGGATCTCTAACCCTAGCCCTCAACATAACCCTAACCCTAGGTCCAATCGTAACCCTAACCGGATCTCTAACCTTAGCCCTCAACATAACCCTAACCCTAGGTCCCATCGTAACCCTAACCGGATCTCTAAACCTAGCCCGCAACATAACCCTAACCCTAGGACCAATCGTAACCCTAACCGGATCTCTAACCCTAGCCCTCAACATAACCCTAACCCTAGGTCGCATCGTAACCCTACACGGATCTCTAACCCTAGCCCTCAACATAACCCTAACCCTAGGTCCAAACGTAACCCTAACCGGATCTCTAACCCTAGCCCTCAACATAACCCTAACCCTAGGTCCAATCGTAACCCTAACCGGATCTCTAACCCTAGCCCTCAACATAACCCTAACCCTAGGTCCAATCGTAACCCTAACCGGATCTCTAACCCTAGCCCACAACATAACACTAACCCTAGGTCCCATCGTAACCCTAACCGGATCTCTAACCCTAGCCCTCAACATAACCCTAACCCTAGGTCCCATCGTAACCCTAACCGGATCTCTAACCCTAGCCCTCAACATAACCCTAACCCGAGGTCCCATCGTAACCCTAACCGGATCTCTAATCCTAGCCCTCAACATAACCCTAACCCTAGGTCCAATCGTAACCCTACACGGATCTCTAACCCTAGCCCTCAACATAACCCTAACCCTAGGTCCAAAAGTAACCCTTACCAGATCTCTAACCCTAGCCCTCAACATAACCCTAACCCTAGGTCCAATCGTAACCCTAACCGGATCTCTAACCCTAGCCCTCAACATAACCCTAACCCTAGGTCCAATCGTAACCCTAACCGGATCTCTAACCCTAGCCCTCAACATAACCCTAACCCTAGGTCCAATCGTACCCCTAACCGGATCTCTAACCCTAGCCCTCAACATAACCCTAACCCTAGGTCCAATCGTAACCCTAACAGGATCTCTAACCCTTCCCCTCAACATAAACCTAACCCTAGGTCCAATCGTAACCCTAACGAGATCTCTAACCCTAGCCCTCAACATAACCCTAACCCTAGGTCCAATCGTAACCCTAACCGGATCTCTAACCCTAGCCCTCAACATAACCCTAACCCTAGGTCCAATCGTAACCCTAACCGGATCTCTAACCCTAGCTCTCAACATAACCTTAACCCTAGGTCCAATCCTAACCCTAACCGGATCTCTAACCCTAGCCCTCAACATAACCCTAACCCTAGGTCCAATCGTAACCCTAACCGGATCTCTAACCCTAGCCCTCAACATAACCCTAACCCTAGGTCCAATCGTAACCCTAACCGGATCTCTAACCCTAGCCCTCAACATAACCCTACCCCTAGGTCCAATCCTAACCCTAACCGGATCTCTAACCCTAGCCCTCAACATAACCCTAACCCTAGGTCCAATCGTAACCCTAACCAGATCTCTAACCCTAGCCCTCAACATAACCCTAACCCTAGGTCCAATCCTAACCCTAACCCTCTCTCTAACCCTAGCCCTCAACATAACCCTAACCCTAGGTCCAATCGTAACCCTAACCGGATCTCTAACCCTAGCCCTCAACATAACCCTAACCCTAGGTCCAATCGTAACCCTAACCGGATCTCTAACCTTAGCCCTCAACATAACCCTAACCCTAGGTCCAATCGTAACCCTAACCGGATCTCTAACCCTAGCCCTAAACATAACCCTAACCCTAGGTCCAATCGTAACCCTAACTGTATCTCTAACCCTAGCCCTCAACATAACCCTAACCCTAGGTCCAATCGTATCCCTAACCGGATCTCTAACCCTAGCCCTCAACATAACCTTAACCCTAGGTCCAATCGTAACCCTAACCGGATCTCTAACCCTAGCCCTCAACATAACCCTAACCCTAGGTCCAATCGTAACCCTAACCGGATCTCTAACCCTAGCCCTCAACATAACCCTAACCCTAGGTCCCATCGTAACCCTAACCGGATCTCTAACCCTAGCCCTCAACATAACCCTAACCCTAGGTCCAATCGTAACCCTAACCGGATCTCTAACCCTAGCCCTCAACATAACCCTAACCCTAGGTCCAATCCTAACCCTAACCGGATCTCTAACTCTAGCCCTCAACATAACCCTAACCCTAGGTCCAATCCTAACCCTAACCCTCTCTCTAACCCTAGCCCTCAACATAACCTTAACCCTAGGTCCAATCGGAACCCTAACCGGTTCTCTAACCCTAGCCCTCAACATAACCCTAACCCTAGGTCCAATCGTAACCCTAACAGGATCTCTAACCCTAGCCCTCAACATAACCCTAACCCTAGGTCCAATCGTAACCCTAACCGGGTCTCTAACCCTAGCCATCAACATAACCCTAACCCTAGGTCCAATCTTAACCCTAACCGGATCTCTAACCCTAGCCCTCAACATAACCCTAACCCTAGGTCCAATCGTAACCCTAATCGGATCTATAACCCTAGCCCTCAACATAACCCTAACCCTAGGTCCAATCGTAACCCTAACCGGATCTCAAATCTAGCCCTCAACATAACCCTAACCCTAGGTCCAATCGTAACCCTAACCGGATCTCTAACCCTAGCCCTCAACATAACCCTCTCCCTAGGTCCAATCGTAACCCTAACCGGATCTCTAACCCTAGCCCTCAACATAACCCTAAACCTAGGTCCAATCGTAACCCTAACCGGATCTCTAACCCTAGCCCTCAACATAACCCTAACCCTAGGTCCAATCGTAACCCTAACCGGATCTCTAACCCTAGCCCTCAACATAACCCTAACCCTAGGTCCAATCGTAACCCTAACCGGATCTCTAACCCTAGCCCTCAACATAACCCTAACCCTAGGTCCAATCGTAACCCTAACCGGATCTCTAACCCTAGCCCTCAACATAACCCTAACCCTAGGTCCAATCGTAACCCTAACCGGATCTCTAACCCTAGCCCTCAACATAACCCTAACCCTAGGTCCAATCGTAACCCTAACCGGATCTCTAACCCTAGCCCTCAACATAACCATAACCCTAGGTCCAATCGTAACCCTAACCGGATCTCTAACCCTAGCCCTCAACATAACCCTAACCCTAGGTCCAATCGAAACCCTAACCGGATCTCTAACCCTAGCCCTCAACATAACCCTAACCCTAGGTCCAATCGTAACCCTAACCGGATCTCTAACCCTAGCCCTCAACATAACCCTAACCCTAGGTCCAATCGTAACCCTAACCGGATCTCTAATCCTAGCCTTCAACAAAACCCTAACCCTAGGTCCAATCGTAACCCTAACCGGATCTCTAACCCTAGCCCTCAACATAACCCTAACCCTAGGTCCAATCGTAACCCTAACCGGATCTCTAACCCTAGCCCTCAACATAACCCTAACCCTAGGTCCAATCGTAACCCTAACCGGATCTCTAACCCTAGCCCTCAACATAACCCTAACCCTAGGTCCAATCGTAACCCTAACCGGATCTCTAACCCTAGCCCTCAACATAACCCTAACCCTAGGACCAATCGTAACCCTAACCGGATCTCTAACCCTAGCCCTCAACATAACCCTAACCCTAGGTCCAATCGTAACCCTAACTGTATCTCTAACCCTAGCCCTCAACATAACCCTAACCCTAGGTCCAATCGTATCCCTAACCGGATCTCTAACCCTAGCCCTCAACATAACCTTAACCCTAGGTCCAATCGTAACCCTAACCGGATCTCTAACCCTAGCCCTCAACATAACCCTAACCCTAGGTCCAATCGTAACCCTAACCGGATCTCTAACCCTAGCCCTCAACATAACCCTAACCCTAGGTCCCATCGTAACCCTAACCGGATCTCTAACCCTAGCCCTCAACATAACCCTAACCCTAGGTCCAATCGTAACCCTAACCGGATCTCTAACCCTAGCCCTCAACATAACCCTAACCCTAGGTCCAATCCTAACCCTAACCGGATCTCTAACTCTAGCCCTCAACATAACCCTAACCATAGGTCCAATCCTAACCCTAACCCTCTCTCTAACCCTAGCCCTCAACATAACCTTAACCCTAGGTCCAATCGGAACCCTAACCGGTTCTCTAACCCTAGCCCTCAACATAACCCTAACCCTAGGTCCAATCGTAACCCTAACAGGATCTCTAACCCTAGCCCTCAACATAACCCTAACCCTAGGTCCAATCGTAACCCTAACCGGGTCTCTAACCCTAGCCATCAACATAACCCTAACCCTAGGTCCAATCTTAACCCTAACCGGATCTCTAACCCTAGCCCTCAACATAACCCTAACCCTAGGTCCAATCGTAACCCTAATCGGATCTATAACCCTAGCCCTCAACATAACCCTAACCCTAGGTCCAATCGTAACCCTAACCGGATCTCAAATCTAGCCCTCAACATAACCCTAACCCTAGGTCCAATCGTAACCCTAACCGGATCTCTAACCCTAGCCCTCAACATAACCCTCTCCCTAGGTCCAATCGTAACCCTAACCGGATCTCTAACCCTAGCCCTCAACATAACCCTAAACCTAGGTCCAATCGTAACCCTAACCGGATCTCTAACCCTAGCCCTCAACATAACCCTAACCCTAGGTCCAATCGTAACCCTAACCGGATCTCTAACCCTAGCCCTCAACATAACCCTAACCCTAGGTCCAATCGTAACCCTAACCGGATCTCTAACCCTAGCCCTCAACATAACCCTAACCCTAGGTCCAATCGTAACCCTAACCGGATCTCTAACCCTAGCCCTCAACATAACCCTAACCCTAGGTCCAATCGTAACCCTAACCGGATCTCTAACCCTAGCCCTCAACATAACCCTAACCCTAGGTCCAATCGTAACCCTAACCGGATCTCTAACCCTAGCCCTCAACATAACCCTAACCCTAGGTCCAATCGTAACCCTAACCGGATCTCTAACCCTAGCCCTCAACATAACCCTAACACTAGGTCCAATCGAAACCCTAACCGGATCTCTAACCCTAGCCCTCAACATAACCCTAACCCTAGGTCCAATCGTAACCCTAACCGGATCTCTAACCCTAGCCCTCAACATAACCCTAACCCTAGGTCCAATCGTAACCCTAACCGGATCTCTAATCCTAGCCTTCAACAAAACCCTAACCCTAGGTCCAATCGTAACCCTAACCGGATCTCTAACCCTAGCCCTCAACATAACCCTAACCCTAGGTCCAATCGTAACCCTAACCGGATCTCTAACCCTAGCCCTCAACATAACCCTAACCCTAGGTCCAATCGTAACCCTAACCGGATCTCTAACCCTAGCCCTCAACATAACCCTAACCCTAGGTCCAATCGTAACCCTAACCGGATCTCTAACCCTAGCCCTCAACATAACCCTAACCCTAGGACCAATCGTAACCCTAACCGGATCTCTAACCCTAGCCCTCAACATAACCCTAACCCTAGGTCCAATCGTAACCGTAACCGGATCTCTAAACCTAGCCCTCAACATAACCATAACCCTAGGTCCAATCCTAACCCTAACCGGATCTCTAACCCTAGCCCTCAACATAACCCTAACCCTAGGTCCAATCGGAACCCTAACCGGATCTCTAACCCTAGCCCTCAACATAACCCTAACCCTAGGTCCAATCCTAACCCTAACCGGATCTCTAACCCTAGCCCTCAACATAACCCTAACCCTAGGTCCAATCGTAACCCTAACCGGATCTCTAACCCTAGCCCTCAACATAACCCTAACCCTAGGTCCAATCGTAACCCTAACCGGATCTCTAACCCTAGCCCTCAACATAACCCTAACCCTAGGTCCAATCGTAACCCTAACCGGATCTCTAACCCTAGCCCTCAACATAACCCTAACCCTAGGTCCAATCGTAACCCTAACCGGATCTCTAACCCTAGCCCTCAACATAACCCTAACCCTAGGTCCAATTGTAACCCTAACCGGATCTCTAACCCTAGCCCTCAACATAACCCTAACCCTAGGTCCAATCGTAACCCTAACCGGATCTCTAACCCTAGCCCTCAACATAACCCTAACCCTAGGTCCAATCGTAACCCTAACCGGATCTCTAACCCTAGCCCTCAACATAACCCTAAGCCTAGGTCCAATCGTAACCCTAACCGTCTCTCTAACCCTAGCCCTCAACATAACCCTAACCCTAGGACCAATCGTAACCCTAACCGGATCTCTAACCCTAGCCCTCAACATAACCCTAACCCTAGGCCCAATCGTAACCCTAACCGTCTCTCTAACCCTAGCCCTCAACATAACCCTAACCCTAGGACCAATCGTAACCCTAACCGGATCTCTAACCCTAGCCCTCAACATAACCCTAACCCTAGGTCCAATCGTAACCCTAACCGTCTCTCTAACCCTAGCCCTCAACATAACCCTAACCCTAGGACCAATCGTAACCCTAACCGGATCTCTAACCCTAGCCCTCAACATAACCCTAACCCTAGGTCCAATCGTAACCCTAACCGGATCTCTAACCCTAGCCCTCAACATAACCCTAACCCTAGGTCCAATCGTAACCCTAACCGGATCTCTAACCCTAGCCCTCAACATACCCTAACACTAGGTCCAATCGTAACCCTAACCGGATCTCTAACCCTAGCCCTCAACATAACCCTAACCCTAGTTCCAATCGTAACCCTAACCGGATCTCTAACCCTAGCCCTCAACATAACCCTAACCCTAGGTCCAATCCTAACCCTAACCGGATCTGTAACCCTAGCCCTCAACATAACCCTAACCCTAGGTCCAATCCTAACCCTAACCGGATCTCTAACCCTAGCCCTCAACATAACCCTAACCCTAGGTCCAATCGTAACCCTAACCGGATCTCTAACCCTAGCCCTCAACATAACCCTAACCCTAGGTCCAATCGTAACCCTAACCGGATCTCTAACCCTAGCCCTCAACATAACCCTAACCCTAGGTCCAATCGTAACCCTAACCGGATCTCTAACCCTAGCCCTCAACATAACCCTAACCCTAGGCCAATCGTAACCCTAACCGGATCTCTAACCCTAGCCCTCAACATAACCCTAACCCTAGGTCCAATAGTAACCCTAACCGGATCTCTAACCCTAGCCCTCAACATAACCCTAACCCTAGGTCCAATAGTAACCCTAACCGTCTCTCTAACACTAGCCCTCAACATAACCCTAACCCTAGGTCCAATCGTAACCCTAACCGGATCTCTAACCCTAGCCCTCAACATAACCATAACGCTAGGTCCAATCGTAACCCTAACCGTCTCCCTAACCCTAGCCGTCAACATAACCGTAACCCTAGGTCCAATCGTACCCCTAACCGGATCTCTAACCCTAGCCCTCAACATAACCCTAACCCTAGGTCCAATCGTAACCCTAACCGTCTCTCTCACCCTAGCCCTCAACATAACCCTAACCCTAGGTCCAATCGTAACCCTAACCGGATCTCTAACCCTAGCCCTCAACATAACCCTAACCCTAGGTCCAATCCTAACCCTAACCGGATCGCTAACCCTAGCCCTCAACATAACCCTAACCCTAGGTCCAATCGTAACCCTAACCGGATCTCTAACCCTAGCCCTCAACATAACCCTAACCCTAGGTCCAATCGTAACCCTAACCGGATCTCTAACCCTAGCCCTCAACATAACCCTAACCCTAGGTCCAATCGTAACCCTAACCGTCTCTCTAACCCTAGCCCTCAACATAACCCTAACCCTAGGACCAATCGTAACCCTAAACGGATCTCTAACCTTAGCCCTCAGCATAACCCTAACCCTAGGTCCAATCGTAACCCTAACCGGATCTCTAACCCTAGCCCTCAACATAACCCTAACCCTAGGTCCAATCGTAACCCTAACCGGATCTCTAACCCTAGCCCTCAACATAACCCTAACCCTAGGTCCAATGCTAACCCTAACCGGATCTCTAACCCTAGCCCTCAACATAACCCTAAACCTAGGTCCAATCCTAACCCTAACCGGATCTCTAACCCTAGCCCTCAACATAACCCTAACCCTAGGTCCAATCCTAACCCTAACCGGATCTCTAACCCTAGCCCTCAACATAACCCTAACCCTAGGTCCAATCGTAACCCGAACCGGATCTCTAACCCTAGCCCTCAACATAACCCTAACCCTAGGTCCAATGGTAACCCTAAAAGTCTCTCTAACCTTAGCCCTCAACATAACCCTAACCCTAGGTCCAATCCTAACCCTAACCGGATCTCTAACCCTAGCCCTCAACATAACCCTAACCCTAGGTCCAATCGTAACCCGAACCGGATCTCTAACCCTAGCCCTCAACATAACCCCAAACCTAGGTCCAATCGTAACCCTAACTGGATCTCTAACCATAGCCCTCAACATAACCCTAACCCTAGGTCCAATCCTAACCCTAACCGGATCTCTAACCCTAGCCCTCAACATAACCCTAACCCTAGGTCCAATCCTAACCCTAACCGGATCTCTAACCCTAGCCCTCAACATAACCCTAACCCTAGGTCCAATCGGAACCCTAACCGGATCTCTAACCCTAGCCCTCAACATAACCCTAACCCTAGGTCCAATCCTAATCCTAACCGGATCTCTAACCCTAGCCCTCAACATAACCCTAACCCTAGGTCCAATCGGAACCCTAACCGGATCTCTAACCCTAGCCCTCAACATAACCCTAACCCTAGGTCCAATCGTAACCCTAACCGGATCTCTAACCCTAGCCCTCAACATAACCCTAACCCTAGGTCCAATTGTAACCCTAACCGGAACTCTAACCCTAGCCCTCAACATAACCCTAAACCTAGGTCCAATTCTAACCCTAACCGGATCTCTAACCCTAGCCCTCAACATAACCCTAAACCTAGGTCCAATCCTAACCCTAACCGGATCTCTAACCCTAGCCCTCAACATAACCCTAACCCTAGGTCCAATCCTAACCCTAACCGGATCTCTAACCCTAGCCCTCAACATAACCCTAACCCTAGGTCCAATCCTAACCCTAACCGGATCTCTAACCCTAGCCCTCAACATAACCCTAACCCTAGGTCCAATCGTAACCCGAACCGGATCTCTAACCCTAGCCCTCA
Organism: Miniopterus natalensis; assembly: GCF_054644295.1. Lineage (NCBI taxonomy): Eukaryota > Metazoa > Chordata > Mammalia > Chiroptera > Miniopteridae > Miniopterus > Miniopterus natalensis. The sequence continues at coordinate 114,392 of NW_028269908.1, forward strand.
ACATAACCCTAACCCTAGGTCCAATCGTAACCCTAACCGTCTCTCTAACCCTAGCCCTCAACATAACCCTAACCCTAGGACCAATCGTAACCCTAACCGGATCTCTAACCCTAGCCCTCAACATTACCCTAACCCTAGGTCCAATCGTAACCCTAACCGGATCTCTAACCCTAGCCCTCAACATAACCCTAACCCTAGGTCCAATCGTAACCCTAAACGGATCTCTAACCATAGCCCTCAACATAACCCTAACCCTAGGTCCAATCCTAACCCTAACCGGATCCTTAACCCTAGCCCTCAACATAACCCTAACCCTAGATCCAATCCTAACCCTAACCGGATCGCTAACCCTAGCCCTCAACATAACCCTAACCCTAGGTCCAATCGTAACCCTAACCGGATCTCTAACCCTAGCCCTCAACATAACCCTAACCCTAGGTCCAATCGTAACCCTAACCGGATCTCTAACCCTAGCCCTCAACATAACCCTAACCCTAGGTCCAATCGTAACCCTAACCGTCTCTCTAACCCTAGCCCTCAACATAACCCTAACCCTAGGACCAATCGTAACCCTAACCGGATCTCTAACCCTAGCCCTCAACATAACCCTAACCCTAGGTCCAATCGTAACCCTAACCGGATCTCTAACCCTAGCCCTCAACATAACCCTAACCCTAGGTCCAATCGTAACCCTAACCGGATCTCTAACCCTAGCCCTCAACATAACCCTAACCCTAGGTCCAGTCCTAACCCTAACCGGATCTCTAACCCTAGCCCTCAACATAACCCTAAACCTAGGTCCAATCCTAACCCTAACCGGATCTCTAACCCTAGCCCTCAACATAACCCTAACCCTAGGTCCAATCCTAACCCTAACCGGATCTCTAACCCTAGCCCTCAACATAACCCTAACCCTAGGTCCAATCGTAACCCGAACCGGATCTCTAACCCTAGCCCTCAACATAACCCTAACCCTAGGTCCAATCGTAACCCGAACCGGATCTCTAACCCTAGCCCTCAACATAACCCTAACCCTAGGTCCAATCGTAACCCTAACCGGATCTCTAACCCTAGCCCTCAACATAACCCTAACCCTAGGACCAAACGTAACCCTAACCGGATCTCTAACCCTAGCCCTCAACATAACCCTAACCCTAGGTCCAATCGTAATCCTAACCGGATCTCTAACCCTAGCCCTCAACATAACCCTAACCCTAGGTCCAATCGTAACCCTAACCGGATCTCTAACCCTAGCCCTCAACATAACCCTAACCCTAGGTCCAATCCTAACCCTAACCGGATCTCTAAACCTAGCCCTCAACATAACCCTAACCCTAGGTCCAATCCTAACCCTAACCGGATCTCTAACCCTAGCCCTTAACATAACCCTAACCCTAGGTCCAATCCTAACCTTAACCGGATCTCTAACCCTAGCCCTCAACATAACCCTAACCCTAGGTCCAATCGTAACCCTAACCGGATCTCTAACCCTAGCTCTCAACATAACCCTAACCCTAGGTCCAATCCTAACCCTAACCGGATCTCTAACCCTAGCCCTCAACATAACCCTAACCCTAGGTCCAATCCTAACCCTAACCGGATCGCTAACCCTAGCCCTCAACATAACCCTAACCCTAGGTCCAATCGTAACCCTAACCGGATCTCTAACCCTAGCCCTCAACATAACCCTAACCCTAGGTCCAATCGTAACCCTAACCGGATCTCTAACCCTAGCCCTCAACATAACCCTAACCCTAGGTCCACTCGTAACCCTAACCGTCTCTCTAACCCTAGCCCTCAACATAACCCTAACCCTAGGACCAATCGTAACCCTAACCGGATCTCTAACCCTAGCCCTCAACATAACCCTAACCCTAGGTCCAATCGTAACCCTAACCGGATCTCTAACCCTAGCCCTCAACATAACCCTAACCCTAGGTCCAATCGTAACCCTAACCGTCTCTCTAACACTAGCCCTCAACATAACCCTAACCCTAGGACCAATCGTAACCCTAACCGGATCTCTAACCCTAGCCCTCAACATAACCCTAACCCTAGGTCCAATCGTAACCCTAACCGGATCTCTAACCCTAGCCCTCAACATAACCCTAACCCTAGGTCCAATCGTAACCCTAACCGGATCTCTAACCCTAGCCCTCAACATAACCCTAACCCTAGGTCCAGTTCTAACCCTAACCGGATCTCTAACCCTAGCCCTCAACATAACCCTAAACCTAGGTCCAATCCTAACCCTAACCGGATCTCTAACCCTAGCCCTCAACATAACCCTAACCCTAGGTCCAATCCTAACCCTAACCGGATCTCTAACCCTAGCCCTCAACATAACCCTAACCCTAGGTCCAATCGTAACCCGAACCGGATCTCTAACCCTAGCCCTCAACATAACCCTAACCCTAGGTCCAATCGTAACCCGAACCGGATCTCTAACCCTAGCCCTCAACATAACCCTAACCCTAGGTCCAATCGTAACCCTAACCGGATCTCTAACCCTAGCCCTCAACATAACCCTAACCCTAGGACCAAACGTAACCCTAACCGGATCTCTAACCCTAGCCCTCAACATAACCCTAACCCTAGGTCCAATCCTAACCCTAACCGGATCGCTAACCCTAGCCCTCAACATAACCCTAACCCTAGGTCCAATCGTAACCCTAACCGGATCTCTAACCCTAGCCCTCAACATAACCCTAACCCTAGGTCCAATCGTAACCCTAACCGGATCTCTAACCCTAGCCCTCAACATAACCCTAACCCTAGGTCCACTCGTAACCCTAACCGTCTCTCTAACCCTAGCCCTCAACATAACCCTAACCCTAGGACCAATCGTAACCCTAAACGGATCTCTAACCCTAGCCCTCAGCATAACCCTAACCCTAGGTCCAATCGTAACCCTAACCGGATCTCTAACCCTAGCCCTCAACATAACCCTAACCCTAGGTCCAATCGTAACCCTAACCGGATCTCTAACCCTAGCCCTCAACATAACCCTAACCCTAGGTCCAATGCTAACCCTAACCGGATCTCTAACCCTAGCCCTCAACATAACCCTAAACCTAGGTCCAATCCTAACCCTAACCGGATCTCTAACCCTAGCCCTCAACATAACCCTAACCCTAGGTCCAATCCTAACCCTAACCGGATCTCTAACCCTAGCCCTCAACATAACCCTAACCCTAGGTCCAATCGTAACCCGAACCGGATCTCTAACCCTAGCCCTCAACATAACCCTAACCCTAGGTCCAATGGTAACCCTAAAAGTCTCTCTAACCTTAGCCCTCAACATAACCCTAACCCTAGGTCCAATCTTAACCCTAACCGGATCTCTAACCCTAGCCCTCAACATAACCCTAACCCTAGGTCCAATCGTAACCCGAACCGGATCTCTAACCCTAGCCCTCAACATAACCCTAAACCTAGGTCCAATCGTAACCCTAACTGGATCTCTAACCATAGCCCTCAACATAACCCTAACCCTAGGTCCAATCGTAACCCTAACCGGATCTCTAACCCTAGCCCTCAACATAACCCTAACCCTAGGTCCAATCCCAACCCTAACCGGATCTCTAACCCTAGCCCTCAACATAACCCTAACCCTAGGTCCAATCGTAACCCTAACCGGATCTCTAACCCTAGCCCTCAACATAACCCTAACCCTAGGTCCAATCCTAATCCTAACCGGATCTCTAACCCTAGCCCTCAACATAACCCTAACCCTAGGTCCAATCGGAACCCTAACCGGATCTCTAACCCTAGCCCTCAACATAACCCTAACCCTAGGTCCAATCGTAACCCTAACCGGATCTCTAACCCTAGCCCTCAACATAACCCTAACCGTAGGTTCAATCGTAACCCTAACCGGAACTCTAACCCTAGCCCTCAACATAACCCTAACCCTAGGTCCAATTCTAACCCTAACCGGATCTCTAACCCTAGCCCTCAACATAACCCTAAACCTAGGTCCAATCCTAACCCTAACCGGATCTCTAACCCTAGCCCTCAACATAACCCTAACCCTAGGTCCCATCGTAACCCTAACCGGATCTCTAACCCTAGCCCTCAACATAACCCTAACCCTAGGTCCCATCGTAACCCTAACCGGAGCTCTAACCCTAGCCCTCAACATAACCCTAACCCTAGGTCCCATCGTAACCCTAACCGGATCTCTAACCCTAGCCCTCAACATAACCCTAACCCTAGGTCCAATCGTAACCCTAACCGGATCTCTAACCCTAGCCCTCAACATTACCCTAACCCTAGGTCCAATCGTAACCCTAACCGGATCTCTAACCCTAGCCCTCAACATAACCCTAACCCTAGGTCCAATCGTAACCCTAACCGGATCTCTAACCATAGCCCTCAACATAACCCTAACCCTAGGTCCAATCCTAACCCTAACCGGATCCTTAACCCTAGCCCTCAACATAACCCTAACCCTAGGTCCAATCCTAACCCTAACCGGATCGCTAACCCTAGCCCTCAACATAACCCTAACCCTAGGTCCAATCGTAACCCTAACCGGATCTCTAACCCTAGCCCTCAACATAACCCTAACCCTAGGTCCAATCGTAACCCTAACCGGATCTCTAACCCTAGCCCTCAACATAACCCTAACCCTAGGTCCAATCGTAACCCTAACCGTCTCTCTAACCCTAGCCCTCAACATAACCCTAACCCTAGGACCAATCGTAACCCTAACCGGATCTCTAACCCTAGCCCTCAACATAACCCTAACCCTAGGTCCAATCGTAACCCTAACCGGATCTCTAACCCTAGCCCTCAACATAACCCTAACCCTAGGTCCAATCGTAACCCTAACCGGATCTCTAACCCTAGCCCTCAACATAACCCTAACCCTAGGTCCAGTCCTAACCCTAACCGGATCTCTAACCCTAGCCCTCAACATAACCCTAAACCTAGGTCCAATCCTAACCCTAACCGGATCTCTAACCCTAGCCCTCAACATAACCCTAACCCTAGGTCCAATCCTAACCCTAACCGGATCTCTAACCCTAGCCCTCAACATAACCCTAACCCTAGGTCCAATCGTAACCCGAACCGGATCTCTAACCCTAGCCCTCAACATAACCCTAACCCTAGGTCCAATGGTAACCCTAAAAGTCTCTCTAACCCTAGCCCTCAACATAACCCTAACCCTAGGTCCAATCCTAACCCTAACCGGATCTCTAACCCTAGCCCTCAACATAACCCTAACCCTAGGTCCAATCCTAACCCTAACCCTCTCTCTAACCCTAGCCCTCAACATAACCCTAACCCTAGGTCCAATCGTAACCCTAACCGGATCTCTAACCCTAGCCCTCAACATAACCCTAACCCTAGGTCCAATCGTAACCCTAACCGGATCTCTAACCCTAGCCCTCAACATAACCCTAACCCTAGGTCCAATCCTAACCCTAACCGGATCTCTAACCCTAGCCCTCAAAATAACCCTAACCCTAGGTCCAATCCTAACCCTAACCCCCTCTCTAACCCTAGCCCTCAACATAACCCTAACCCTAGGTCCAATCGGAACCCTAACCGGATCTCTAACCCTAAGCCTGAACATAACCCTAACCCTAGGTCCAATCGTAACCCTAACCGGAACTCTAACCCTAGCCCTCAACATAACCCTAACCCTAGGTCCAATCGTAACCCTAACCGGATCTCTAACCCTAGCCCTCAACATAACCCTAACCCTAGGTCCAATAGTAACCTTAACCGGATCTCTAACCCTAGCCCTCAACATAACCCTAACCCTAGGTCCAATCGTAACCCTAACCGGATCTCTAACCCTAGCCCTCAACATAACCCTAACCCTAGGTCCAATCCTAACCCTAACCGGATCTCTAACCCTAGCCCTCAACATAACACTAACCCTAGGTCCAATCGTAACCCTAAACGGATCTCTAACCCTAGCCCTCAACATAACCCTAACCCTAGGTCCAATCGTAACCCTAACCGGATCTCTAACCCTAGCCCTCAACATAACCCTAACCCTAGGTCCAATCGTAACCCTAACCGGATCTCTAACCCTAGCCCTCAACATAACCCTAACCCTAGGTCCAATCCTAACCCTAACCGGATCTCTAACCCTAGCCCTCAACATAACCCTAACCCTAGGTCGAATCCTAACCCTAACCGGATCTCTAACCCTAGCCCTCAACATAACCCTAACCCTAGGTCTAATCCTAACCCTAACCGGATCTCTAACTCTAGCCCTTAACATAACCCTAACCCTAGGTCCAATCGTAACCCTAACCGGATCTCTAACCCTAGCCCTCAACATAACCCTAACCCTAGGTCCAATCGTAACCCTAACCGGATCTCTAACCATAGCCCTCAACATAACCCTAACCCTAGGTCCAATCGGAACCCTAACCGGATCTCTAACCCTAGCCCTCAACATAACCCTAACCCTAGGTCCAATCGTAACCCTAACCGGATCTCTAACCCTAGCCCTCAACATAACCCTAACCCTAGGTCCAATCGTAACCCTAACCGGATCTCTAACCCTAGCCCTCAACATAACCCTAACCCTAGGTCCAATCGTAACCCTAACCGGATCTCTAACCCTAGCCCTCAACATAACCCTAACACTAGGTCCAATCGTAACCCTAACCGGATCTCTAACCCTAGCCCTCAACATAACCCTAACCCTAGGTCCAATCGTAACCCTAACCGGATCTCTAACCCTAGCCCTCAACATAACCCTTACCCTAGGTCCCATCGTAACCCTAACCGGATCTCTAACCCTAGCCCTCAACATAACCCTAACCCTAGGTCCAATCCTAACCCTAACCGGATCTCTAACCCTAGCCCTCAACATAACCCTAACCCTAGGTCCAATCGTAACCCTAACAGGATCTCTAACCCTAGCCCTCAACATAACCCTAACCCTAGGTCCCATCGTAACCCTAACCGGATCTCTAACCCTAGCCCTCAACATAACCCTAACCCTAGGTCCCATCGTAACCCTAACCGGATCTCTAACCCTAGCCCTCAACATAACCCAAACCCTAGGTCCAATCGTAACCCTAACCGGATCTCTAACCCTAGCCCTCAACATAACCCTAACCCTAGGTCCAATCGTAACCCTAACCGGATCTCTAACACTAGCCCTCAACATAACCCTAACCCTAGGTCCAATCGTAACCCAAACCGGATCTCTAAACGTAGCCCTCAACATAACCCTAACCCTAGGTCCAATCGAAACCCTAACCGGATCTCTAACCCTAGCCCTCAACATAACCCTAACCCTAGGTCCAATCGTAACCCTAACCGGATCTCTAACACTAGCCCTCAACATAACCCTAACCCTAGGTCCAATCGTAACCCTAACCGGATCTCTAACCCTAGCCCTCAACAAAACCCTAACCCTAGGTCCAATCGTAACCCTAACCGGATCTCTAACCCTAGCCCTCAACATAACCCTAACCCTAGGTCCAATCGTAACCCTAACCGGATCTCTAACCCTAGCCCTCAACATAACCCTAACCCTAGGTCCAATCGTAACCCTAACCGGATCTCTAACCCTAGCCCTCAACATAACCCTAACCCTAGGTCCAATCGTAACCCTAACCGGATCTCTAACCCTAGCCCTCAACATAACCATAACCCTAGGTCCAATCGTAACCCTAACCGGATCTCTAACCCTAGCCCTCAACATAACCCTAACCCTAGGTCCAATCGTAACCCTAACCGGATCTCTAACCCTAGCCCTCAACATAACCCTAACCCTAGGTCCAATCGTAACCCTAACCGGATCTCTAACCCTAGCCCTCAACATAACCCTAATCCTAGGTCCAATCGTAACCCTAACCGGATCTCTAACCCTAGCCCTCAACATAACCCTAACCCTAGGTCCAATCGTAACCCTAACCGGATCTCTAACCCTAGCCCTCAACATAACCCTAACCCTAGGTCCAATCGTAACCCTAACCGGATCTCTAACCCTAGCCCTCAACATAACCCTAACCCTAGGTCCAATCGTAACCCTAACCGGATCTCTAACCCTAGCCCTCAACATAACCCTAACCCTAGGTCCAATCGTAACCCTAACCGGATCTCTAACCCTAGCCCTCAACATAACCCTAACCCTAGGTCCAATCGTAACCCTAACCGGATCTCTAAGCCTAGCCCTCAACATAACCCTAACCCTAGGTCCAATCGTAACCCTAACCGGATCTCTAACCCTAGCCCTCAACATAACCCTAACCCTAGGTCCAATCGTAACCCTAACCGGATCTCTAACCCTAGCCCTCAACATAACCATAACCCTAGGTCCAATGGTAACCCTAACCGGATCTCTAACCCTAGCCCTCAACATAACCCTAACCCTAGGTCCAATCCTAACCCTAACCCTCTCTCTAACCCTAGCCCTCAACATAACCCTAACCCTAGGTCCAATCGGAACCCTAACCGGATCTCTAACCCTAGCCCTCAACATAACCCTAACCCTAGGTCCAATCGTAACCCTAACCGGATCTCTAACCCTAGCCCTCAACATAACCCTAACCCTAGGTCCAATCGTAACCCTAACCGGATCTCTAACCCTAGCCCTCAACATAACCCTAAACCTAGGTCCAATCGTAACACTAACCGGATCTCTAACCCTAGCCCTCAACATAACCCTAACCCTAGGTCCAATCGTAACCCTAACCGGATCTCTAACCCTAGCCCTCAACATAACCCTAAGCCTAGGTCCAATCGTAACCCTAACCGGATCTCTAACCCTAGCCCTCAACATAACACTAACCCTAGGTCCAATCGTAACCCTAACCGGATCTCTAACCCTAGCCCTCAACATAACCGTAACCCTAGGTCCAATCGTAACCCTAACCGGATCTCTAACCCTAGCCCTCAACATAACCCTAACCCTAGGTCCAATCGTAACCCTAACCGGATCTCTAACCCTAGCCCTCAACATAACCCTAATCCTAGGTCCAATCGTAACCCTAACCGGATCTCTAACCCTAGCCCTAAACATAACCCTAACCCTAGGTCCAATCGTAACCCTAACCGGATCTCTAACCCTAGCCCTCAACATAACCCTAACCCTAGGTCCAATCGTAACCCTAACCGGATCTCTAACCCTAGCCCTCAACATAACCCTAACCCTAGGTCCAATCGTAACCCTAACCGGATCTCTAACCCTAGCCCTCAACATAACCCTAACCCTAGGTCCAATCGTAACCCTAACCGGATCTCTAACCCTAGCCCTCAACATAACCCTAACCCTAGGTCCCATCGTAACCCTAACCGGATCTCTAAACCTAGCCCGCAACATAACCCTAACCCTAGGACCAATCGTAACCCTAACCGGATCTCTAACCCTAGCCCTCAACATAACCCTAACCCTAGGTCCCATCGTAACCCTACACGGATCTCTAACCCTAGCCCTCAACATAACCCTAACCCTAGGTCCAAACGTAACCCTAACCGGATCTCTAACCCTAGCCCTCAACATAACCCTAACCCTAGGTCCAATCGTAACCCTAACCGGATCTCTAACCCTAGCCCTCAACATAACCCTAACCCTAGGTCCAATCGTAACCCTAACCGGATCTCTAACCCTAGCCCACAACATAACACTAACCCTAGGTCCCATCGTAACCCTAACCGGATCTCTAACCCTAGCCCTCAACATAACCCTAACCCTAGGTCCCATCGTAACCCTAACCGGATCTCTAACCCTAGCCCTCAACATAACCCTAACCCTAGGTCCCATCGTAACCCTAACCGGATCTCTAACCCTAGCCCTCAACATAACCCTAACCCTAGGTCCAATCGTAACCCTACACGGATCTCTAACCCTAGCCCTCAACATAACCCTAACCCTAGGTCCAAAAGTAACCCTTACCAGATCTCTAACCCTAGCCCTCAACATAACCCTAACCCTAGGTCCAATCGTAACCCTAACCGGATCTCTAACCCTAGCCCTCAACATAACCCTAACCCTAGGTCCAATCGTAACCCTAACCGGATCTCTAACCCTAGCCCTCAACATAACCCTAACCCTAGGTCCAATCGTACCCCTAACCGGATCTCTAACCCTAGCCCTCAACATAACCCTAACCCTAGGTCCAATCGTAACCCTAACAGGATCTCTAACCCTTCCCCTCAACATAATCCTAACCCTAGGTCCAATCGTAACCCTAACGAGATCTCTAACCCTAGCCCTCAACATAACCCTAACCCTAGGTCCAATCGTAACCCTAACCGGATCTCTAACCCTAGCCCTCAACATAACCCTAACCCTAGGTCCAATCGTAACCCTAACCGGATCTCTAACCCTAGCTCTCAACATAACCTTAACCCTAGGTCCAATCCTAACCCTAACCGGATCTCTAACCCTAGCCCTCAACATAACCCTAACCCTAGGTCCAATCGTAACCCTAACCGGATCTCTAACCCTAGCCCTCAACATAACCCTAACCCTAGGTCCAATCGTAACCCTAACCGGATCTCTAACCCTAGCCCTCAACATAACCCTACCCCTAGGTCCAATCCTAACCCTAACCGGATCTCTAACCCTAGCCCTCAACATAACCCTAACCCTAGGTCCAATCGTAACCCTAACCAGATCTCTAACCCTAGCCCTCAACATAACCCTAACCCTAGGTCCAATCCTAACCCTAACCCTCTCTCTAACCCTAGCCCTCAACATAACCCTAACCCTAGGTCCAATCGTAACCCTAACCGGATCTCTAACCCTAGCCCTCAACATAACCCTAACCCTAGGTCCAATCGTAACCCTAACCGGATCTCTAACCTTAGCCCTCAACATAACCCTAACCCTAGGTCCAATCGTAACCCTAACCGGATCTCTAACCCTAGCCCTCAACATAACCCTAACCCTAGGTCCAATCGTAACCCTAACTGTATCTCTAACCCTAGCCCTCAACATAACCCTAACCCTAGGTCCAATCGTATCCCTAACCGGATCTCTAACCCTAGCCCTCAACATAACCTTAACCCTAGGTCCAATCGTAACCCTAACCGGATCTCTAACCCTAGCCCTCAACATAACCCTAACCCTAGGTCCAATCGTAACCCTAACCGGATCTCTAACCCTAGCCCTCAACATAACCCTAACCCTAGGTCCCATCGTAACCCTAACCGGATCTCTAACCCTAGCCCTCAACATAACCCTAACCCTAGGTCCAATCGTAACCCTAACCGGATCTCTAACCCTAGCCCTCAACATAACCCTAACCCTAGGTCCAATCCTAACCCTAACCGGATCTCTAACTCTAGCCCTCAACATAACCCTAACCCTAGGTCCAATCCTAACCCTAACCCTCTCTCTAACCCTAGCCCTCAACATAACCTTAACCCTAGGTCCAATCGGAACCCTAACCGGTTCTCTAACCCTAGCCCTCAACATAACCCTAACCCTAGGTCCAATCGTAACCCTAACAGGATCTCTAACCCTAGCCCTCAACATAACCCTAACCCTAGGTCCAATCGTAACCCTAACCGGGTCTCTAACCCTAGCCATCAACATAACCCTAAGCCTAGGTCCAATCTTAACCCTAACCGGATCTCTAACCCTAGCCCTCAACATAACCCTAACCCTAGGTCCAATCGTAACCCTAATCGGATCTATAACCCTAGCCCTCAACATAACCCTAACCCTAGGTCCAATCGTAACCCTAACCGGATCTCAAATCTAGCCCTCAACATAACCCTAACCCTAGGTCCAATCGTAACCCTAACCGGATCTCTAACCCTAGCCCTCAACATAACCCTCTCCCTAGGTCCAATCGTATCCCTAACCAGATTTCTAACCCTAGTCCTCAACATAACCCTAAACCTAGGTCCAATCGTAACCCTAACCGGATCTCTAACCCTAGCCCTCAACATAACCCTAACCCTAGGTCCAATCGTAACCCTAACCGGATCTCTAACCCTAGCCCTCAACATAACCCTAACCCTAGGTCCAATCGTAACCCTAACCGGATCTCTAACCCTAGCCCTCAACATAACCCTAACCCTAGGTCCAATCGTAACCCTAACCGGATCTCTAACCCTAGCCCTCAACATAACCCTAACCCTAGGTCCAATCGTAACCCTAACCGGATCTCTAACCCTAGCCCTCAACATAACCCTAACCCTAGGTCCAATCGTAACCCTAACCGGATCTCTAACCCTAGCCCTCAACATAACCCTAACCCTAGGTCCAATCGTAACCCTAACCGGATCTCTAACCCTAGCCCTCAACATAACCCTAACCCTAGGTCCAATCGAAACCCTAACCGGATCTCTAACCCTAGCCCTCAACATAACCCTAACCCTAGGTCCAATCGTAACCCTAACCGGATCTCTAACCCTAGCCCTCAACATAACCCTAACCCTAGGTCCAATCGTAACCCTAACCGGATCTCTAATCCTAGCCTTCAACAAAACCCTAACCCTAGGTCCAATCGTAACCCTAACCGGATCTCTAACCCTAGCCCTCAACATAACCCTAACCCTAGGTCCAATCGTAACCCTAACCGGATCTCTAACCCTAGCCCTCAACATAACCCTAACCCTAGGTCCAATCGTAACCCTAACCGGATCTCTAACCCTAGCCCTCAACATAACCCTAACCCTAGGTCCAATCGTAACCCTAACCGGATCTCTAACCCTAGCCCTCAACATAACCCTAACCCTAGGACCAATCGTAACCCTAACCGGATCTCTAACCCTAGCCCTCAACATAACCCTAACCCTAGGTCCAATCGTAACCGTAACCGGATCTCTTAACCTAGCCCTCAACATAACCATAACCCTAGGTCCAATCCTAACCCTAACCGGATCTCTAACCCTAGCCCTCAACATAACCCTAACCCTAGGTCCAATCGGAACCCTAACCGGATCTCTAACCCTAGCCCTCAACATAACCCTAACCCTAGGTCCAATCCTAACCCTAACCGGATCTCTAACCCTAGCCCTCAACATAACCCTAACCCTAGGTCCAATCGTAACCCTAACCGGATCTCTAACCCTAGCCCTCAACATAACCCTAACCCTAGGTCCAATCGTAACCCTAACCGGATCTCTAACCCTAGCCCTCAACATAACCCTAACCCTAGGTCCAATCGTAACCCTAACCGGATCTCTAACCCTAGCCCTCAACATAACCCTAACCCTAGGTCCAATCGTAACCGTAACCGGATCTCTAAACCTAGCCCTCAACATAACCATAACCCTAGGTCCAATCCTAACCCTAACCGGATCTCTAACCCTAGCCCTCAACATAACCCTAACCCTAGGTCCAATCGGAACCCTAACCGGATCTCTAACCCTAGCCCTCAACATAACCCTAACCCTAGGTCCAATCCTAACCCTAACCGGATCTCTAACCCTAGCCCTCAACATAACCCTAACCCTAGGTCCAATCGTAACCCTAACCGGATCTCTAACCCTAGCCCTCAACATAACCCTAACCCTAGGTCCAATCGTAACCCTAACCGGATCTCTAACCCTAGCCCTCAACATAACCCTAACCCTAGGTCCAATCGTAACCCTAACCGGATCTCTAACCCTAGCCCTCAACATAACCCTAACCCTAGGTCCAATCGTAACCCTAACCGGATCTCTAACCCTAGCCCTCAACATAACCCTAACCCTAGGTCAAATTGTAACCCTAACCGGATCTCTAACCCTAGCCCTCAACATAACCCTAACCCTAGGTCCAATCGTAACCCTAACCGGATCTCTAACCCTAGCCCTCAACATAACCCTAACCCTAGGTCCAATCGTAACCCTAACCGGATCTCTAACCCTAGCCCTCAACATAACCCTAAGCCTAGGTCCAATCGTAACCCTAACCGTCTCTCTAACCCTAGCCCTCAACATAACCCTAACCCTAGGACCAATCGTAACCCTAACCGGATCTCTAACCCTAGCCCTCAACATAACCCTAACCCTAGGACCAATCGTAACCCTAACCGGATCTCTAACCCTAGCCCTCAACATAACCCTAACCCTAGGTCCAATCGTAACCCTAACCGTCTCTCTAACCCTAGCCCTCAACATAACCCTAACCCTAGGACCAATCGTAACCCTAACCGGATCTCTAACCCTAGCCCTCAACATAACCCTAACCCTAGGTCCAATCGTAACCCTAACCGTCTCTCTAACACTAGCCCTCAACATAACCCTAACCCTAGGTCCAATCGTAACCCTAACCGGATCTCTAACCCTAGCCCTCAACATAACCATAACGCTAGGTCCAATCGTAACCCTAACCGTCTCCCTAACCCTAGCCGTCAACATAACCCTAACCCTAGGTCCAATCGTACCCCTAACCGGATCTCTAACCCTAGCCCTCAACATAACCCTAACCCTAGGTCCAATCGTAACCCTAACCGTCTCTCTCACCCTAGCCCTCAACATAACCCTAACCCTAGGTCCAATCGTAACCCTAACCGGATCTCTAACCCTAGCCCTCAACATAACCCTAACCCTAGGTCCAATCCTAACCCTAACCGGATCGCTAACCCTAGCCCTCAACATAACCCTAACCCTAGGTCCAATCGTAACCCTAACCGGATCTCTAACCCTAGCCCTCAACATAACCCTAACCCTAGGTCCAATCGTAACCCTAACCGGATCTCTAACCCTAGCCCTCAACATAACCCTAACCCTAGGTCCAATCGTAACCCTAACCGTCTCTCTAACCCTAGCCCTCAACATAACCCTAACCCTAGGACCAATCGTAACCCTAAACGGATCTCTAACCTTAGCCCTCAGCATAACCCTAACCCTAGGTCCAATCGTAACCCTAACCGGATCTCTAACCCTAGCCCTCAACATAACCCTAACCCTAGGTCCAAACGTAACCCTAACCGGATCTCTAACCCTAGCCCTCAACATAACCCTAACCCTAGGTCCAATGCTAACCCTAACTGGATCTCTAACCCTAGCCCTCAACATAACCCTAACCCTAGGTCCAATCCTAACCCTAACCGGATCTCTAACCCTAGCCCTCAACATAACCCTAACCCTAGGTCCAATCGGAACCCTAACCGGATCTCTAACCCTAGCCCTCAACATAACCCTAACCCTAGGTCCAATCCTAATCCTAACCGGATCTCTAACCCTAGCCCTCAACATAACCCTAACCCTAGGTCCAATCGGAACCCTAACCGGATCTCTAACCCTAGCCCTCAACATAACCCTAACCCTAGGTCCAATCGTAACCCTAACCGGATCTCTAACCCTAGCCCTCAACATAACCCTAACCCTAGGTCCAATCGTAACCCTAACCGGAACTCTAACCCTAGCCCTCAACATAACCCTAACTCTAGGTCCAATTCTAACCCTAACCGGATCTCTAACCCTAGCCCTCAACATAACCCTAAACCTAGGTCCAATCCTAACCCTAACCGGATCTCTAACCCTAGCCCTCAACATAACCCTAACCCTAGGTCCAATCCTAACCCTAACCGGATCTCTAACCCTAGCCCTCAACATAACCCTAACCCTAGGTCCAATCCTAACCCTAACCGGATCTCTAACCCTAGCCCTCAACATAACCCTAACCCTTGGTCCAATCGTAACCCGAACCGGATCTCTAACCCTAGCCCTCAACATAACCCTAACCCTAGGTCCAATCGTAACCCTAACCGTCTCTCTAACCCTAGCCCTCAACATAACCCTAACCCTAGGACCAATCGTAACCCTAACCGGATCTCTAACCCTAGCCCTCAACATTACCCTAACCCTAGGTCCAATCGTAACCCTAACCGGATCTCTAACCCTAGCCCTCAACATAACCCTAACCCTAGGTCCAATCGTAACCCTAACCGGATCTCTAACCATAGCCCTCAACATAACCCTAACCCTAGGTCCAATCCTAACCCTAACCGGATCCTTAACCCTAGCCCTCAACATAACCCTAACCCTAGATCCAATCCTAACCCTAACCGGATCGCTAACCCTAGCCCTCAACATAACCCTAACCCTAGGTCCAATCGTAACCCTAACCGGATCTCTAACCCTAGCCCTCAACATAACCCTAACCCTAGGTCCAATCGTAACCCTAACCGGATCTCTAACCCTAGCCCTCAACATAACCCTAACCCTAGGTCCAATCGTAACCCTAACCGTCTCTCTAACCCTAGCCCTCAACATAACCCTAACCCTAGGACCAATCGTAACCCTAACCGGATCTCTAACCCTAGCCCTCAACATAACCCTAACCCTAGGTCCAATCGTAACCCTAACCGGATCTCTAACCCTAGCCCTCAACATAACCCTAACCCTAGGTCCAATCGTAACCCTAACCGGATCTCTAACCCTAGCCCTCAACATAACCCTAACCCTAGGTCCAGTCCTAACCCTAACCGGATCTCTAACCCTAGCCCTCAACATAACCCTAAACCTAGGTCCAATCCTAACCCTAACCGGATCTCTAACCCTAGCCCTCAACATAACCCTAACCCTAGGTCCAATCCTAACCCTAACCGGATCTCTAACCCTAGCCCTCAACATAACCCTAACCCTAGGTCCAATCGTAACCCGAACCGGATCTCTAACCCTAGCCCTCAACATAACCCTAACCCTAGGTCCAATCGTAACCCGAACCGGATCTCTAACCCTAGCCCTCAACATAACCCTAACCCTAGGTCCAATCGTAACCCTAACCGGATCTCTAACCCTAGCCCTCAACATAACCCTAACCCTAGGACCAAACGTAACCCTAACCGGATCTCTAACCCTAGCCCTCAACATAACCCTAACCCTAGGTCCAATCGTAATCCTAACCGGATCTCTAACCCTAGCCCTCAACATAACCCTAACCCTAGGTCCAATCGTAACCCTAACCGGATCTCTAACCCTAGCCCTCAACATAACCCTAACCCTAGGTCCAATCCTAACCCTAACCGGATCTCTAACCCTAGCCCTCAACATAACCCTAACCCTAGGTCCAATCCTAACCCTAACCGGATCTCTAACCCTAGCCCTTAACATAACCCTAACCCTAGGTCCAATCCTAACCTTAACCGGATCTCTAACCCTAGCCCTCAACATAACCCTAACCCTAGGTCCAATCGTAACCCTAACCGGATCTCTAACCCTAGCTCTCAACATAACCCTAACCCTAGGTCCAATCCTAACCCTAACCGGATCTCTAACCCTAGCCCTCAACATAACCCTAACCCTAGGTCCAATCCTAACCCTAACCGGATCGCTAACCCTAGCCCTCAACATAACCCTAACCCTAGGTCCAATCGTAACCCTAACCGGATCTCTAACCCTAGCCCTCAACATAACCCTAACCCTAGGTCCAATCGTAACCCTAACCGGATCTCTAACCCTAGCCCTCAACATAACCCTAACCCTAGGTCCACTCGTAACCCTAACCGTCTCTCTAACCCTAGCCCTCAACATAACCCTAACCCTAGGACCAATCGTAACCCTAACCGGATCTCTAACCCTAGCCCTCAACATAACCCTAACCCTAGGTCCAATCGTAACCCTAACCGGATCTCTAACCCTAGCCCTCAACATAACCCTAACCCTAGGTCCAATCGTAACCCTAACCGTCTCTCTAACCCTAGCCCTCAACATAACCCTAACCCTAGGACCAATCGTAACCCTAACCGGATCTCTAACCCTAGCCCTCAACATAACCCTAACCCTAGGTCCAATCGTAACCCTAACCGGATCTCTAACCCTAGCCCTCAACATAACCCTAACCCTAGGTCCAATCGTAACCCTAACCGGATCTCTAACCCTAGCCCTCAACATAACCCTAACCCTAGGTCCAGTCCTAACCCTAACCGGATCTCTAACCCTAGCCCTCAACATAACCCTAAACCTAGGTCCAATCCTAACCCTAACCGGATCTCTAACCCTAGCCCTCAACATAACCCTAACCCTAGGTCCAATCCTAACCCTAACCGGATCTCTAACCCTAGCCCTCAACATAACCCTAACCCTAGGTCCAATCGTAACCCGAACCGGATCTCTAACCCTAGCCCTCAACATAACCCTAACCCTAGGTCCAATCGTAACCCGAACCGGATCTCTAACCCTAACCCTCAACATAACCCTAACCCTAGGTCCAATCGTAACCCTAACCGGATCTCTAACCCTAGCCCTCAACATAACCCTAACCCTAGGACCAAACGTAACCCTAACCGGATCTCTAACCCTAGCCCTCAACATAACCCTAACCCTAGGTCCAATCGTAATCCTAACCGGATCTCTAACCCTAGCCCTCAACATAACCCTAACCCTAGGTCCAATCGTAACCCTAACCGGATCTCTAACCCTAGCCCTCAACATAACCCTAACCCTAGGTCCAATCCTAACCCTAACCGGATCTCTAACCCTAGCCCTCAACATAACCCTAACCCTAGGTCCAATCCTAACCCTAACCGGATCTCTAACCCTAGCCCTCAACATAACCCTAACCCTAGGTCCAATCCTAACCTTAACCGGATCTCTAACCCTAGCCCTCAACATAACCCTAACCCTAGGTCCAATCGTAACCCTAACCGGATCTCTAACCCTAGCTCTCAACATAACCCTAACCCTAGGTCCAATCCTAACCCTAACCGGATCTCTAACCCTAGCCCTCAACATAACCCTAACCCTAGGTCCAATCCTAACCCTAACCGGATCGCTAACCCTAGCCCTCAACATAACCCTAACCCTAGGTCCAATCGTAACCCTAACCGGATCTCTAACCCTAGCCCTCAACATAACCCTAACCCTAGGTCCAATCGTAACCCTAACCGGATCTCTAACCCTAGCCCTCAACATAACCCTAACCCTAGGTCCACTCGTAACCCTAACCGTCTCTCTAACCCTAGCCCTCAACATAACCCTAACCCTAGGACCAATCGTAACCCTAAACGGATCTCTAACCCTAGCCCTCAGCATAACCCTAACCCTAGGTCCAATCGTAACCCTAACCGGATCTCTAACCCTAGCCCTCAACATAACCCTAACCCTAGGTCCAATCGTAACCCTAACCGGATCTCTAACCCTAGCCCTCAACATAACCCTAACCCTAGGTCCAATGCTAACCCTAACCGGATCTCTAACCCTAGCCCTCAACATAACCCTAAACCTAGGTCCAATCCTAACCCTAACCGGATCTCTAACCCTAGCCCTCAACATAACCCTAACCCTAGGTCCAATCGTAACCCTAACCGGATCTCTAACCCTAGCCCTCAACATAACCCTAACCCTAGGTCCAATCGTAACCCTAACCGTCTCTCTAACCCTAGCCCTCAACATAACCCTAACCCTAGGACCAATCGTAACCCTAACCGGATCTCTAACCCTAGCCCTCAACATAACCCTAACCCTAGGTCCAATCGTAACCCTAACCGGATCTCTAACCCTAGCCCTCAACATAACCCTAACCCTAGGTCCAATCGTAACCCTAACCGGATCTCTAACCCTAGCCCTCAACATAACCCTAACCCTAGGTCCAGTCCTAACCCTAACCGGATCTCTAACCCTAGCCCTCAACATAACCCTAAACCTAGGTCCAATCCTAACCCTAACCGGATCTCTAACCCTAGCCCTCAACATAACCCTAACCCTAGGTCCAATCCTAACCCTAACCGGATCTCTAACCCTAGCCCTCAACATAACCCTAACCCTAGGTCCAATCGTAACCCGAACCGGATCTCTAACCCTAGCCCTCAACATAACCCTAACCCTAGGTCCAATCGTAACCCGAACCGGATCTCTAACCCTAGCCCTCAACATAACCCTAACCCTAGGTCCAATCGTAACCCTAACCGGATCTCTAACCCTAGCCCTCAACATAACCCTAACCCTAGGACCAAACGTAACCCTAACCGGATCTCTAACCCTAGCCCTCAACATAACCCTAACCCTAGGTCCAATCGTAATCCTAACCGGATCTCTAACCCTAGCCCTCAACATAACCCTAACCCTAGGTCCAATCGTAACCCTAACCGGATCTCTAACCCTAGCCCTCAACATAACCCTAACCCTAGGTCCAATCCTAACCCTAACCGGATCTCTAACCCTAGCCCTCAACATAACCCTAACCCTAGGTCCAATCCTAACCCTAACCGGATCTCTAACCCTAGCCCTCAACATAACCCTAACCCTAGGTCCAATCCTAACCTTAACCGGATCTCTAACCCTAGCCCTCAACATAACCCTAACCCTAGGTCCAATCGTAACCCTAACCGGATCTCTAACCCTAGCTCTCAACATAACCCTAACCCTAGGTCCAATCCTAACCCTAACCGGATCTCTAACCCTAGCCCTCAACATAACCCTAACCCTAGGTCCAATCCTAACCCTAACCGGATCGCTAACCCTAGCCCTCAACATAACCCTAACCCTAGGTCCAATCGTAACCCTAACCGGATCTCTAACCCTAGCCCTCAACATAACCCTAACCCTAGGTCCAATCGTAACCCTAACCGGATCTCTAACCCTAGCCCTCAACATAACCCTAACCCTAGGTCCACTCGTAACCCTAACCGTCTCTCTAACCCTAGCCCTCAACATAACCCTAACCCTAGGACCAATCGTAACCCTAAACGGATCTCTAACCCTAGCCCTCAGCATAACCCTAACCCTAGGTCCAATCGTAACCCTAACCGGATCTCTAACCCTAGCCCTCAACATAACCCTAACCCTAGGTCCAATCGTAACCCTAACCGGATCTCTAACCCTAGCCCTCAACATAACCCTAACCCTAGGTCCAATGCTAACCCTAACCGGATCTCTAACCCTAGCCCTCAACATAACCCTAAACCTACGTCCAATCCTAACCCTAACCGGATCTCTAACCCTAGCCCTCAACATAACCCTAACCCTAGGTCCAATCCTAACCCTAACCGGATCTCTAACCCTAGCCCTCAACATAACCCTAACCCTAGGTCCAATCGTAACCCGAACCGGATCTCTAACCCTAGCCCTCAACATAACCCTAAACCTAGGTCCAATCGTAACCCTAACTGGATCTCTAACCATAGCCCTCAACATAACCCTAACCCTAGGTCCAATCGTAACCCTAACCGGATCTCTAACCCTAGCCCTCAACATAACCCTAACCCTAGGTCCAATCCCAACCCTAACCGGATCTCTAACCCTAGCCCTCAACATAACCCTAACCCTAGGTCCAATCGTAACCCTAACCGGATCTCTAACCCTAGCCCTCAACATAACCCTAACCCTAGGTCCAATCCTAATCCTAACCGGATCTCTAACCCTAGCCCTCAACATAACCCTAACCCTAGGTCCAATCGGAACCCTAACCGGATCTCTAACCCTAGCCCTCAACATAACCCTAACCCTAGGTCCAATCGTAACCCTAACCGGATCTCTAACCCTAGCCCTCAACATAACCCTAACCCTAGGTTCAATCGTAACCCTAACCGGAACTCTAACCCTAGCCCTCAACATAACCCTAACCCTAGGTCCAATTCTAACCCTAACCGGATCTCTAACCCTAGCCCTCAACATAACCCTAAACCTAGGTCCAATCCTAACCCTAACCGGATCTCTAACCCTAGCCCTCAACATAACCCTAACCCTAGGTCCAATCCTAACCCTAACCGGATCTCTAACCCTAGCCCTCAACATAACCCTAACCCTAGGTCCAATCCTAACCCTAACCGGATCTCTAACCCTAGCCCTCAACATAACCCTAACCCTAGGTCCAATCGTAACCCGAACCGGATCTCTAACCCTAGCCCTCAACATAACCCTAACCCTAGGTCCAATCGTAACCCTAACCGTCTCTCTAACCCTAGCCCTCAACATAACCCTAACCCTAGGACCAATCGTAACCATAACCGGATCTCTAACCCTAGCCCTCAACATTACCCTAACCCTAGGTCCAATCGTAACCCTAAACGGATCGCTAACCCTAGCCCTCAACATAACCCTAACCCTAGGTCCAATCGTAACCCTAACCGGATCTCTAACCATAGCCCTCAACATAACCCTAACCCTAGGTCCAATCCTAACCCTAACCGGATCCTTAACCCTAGCCCTCAACATAACCCTAACCCTAGGTCCAATCCTAACCCTAACCGGATCGCTAACCCTAGCCCTCAACATAACCCTAACCCTAGGTCCAATCGTAACCCTAACCGGATCTCTAACCCTAGCCCTCAACATAACCCTAACCCTAGGTCCAATCGTAACCTTAACCGGATCTCTAACCCTAGCCCTCAACATAACCCTAACCCTAGGTCCAATCGTAACCCTAACCGTCTCTCTAACCCTAGCCCTCAACATAACCCTAACCCTAGGACCAATCGTAACCCTAACCGGATCTCTAACCCTAGCCCTCAACATAACCCTAACCCTAGGTCCAATCGTAACCCTAACCGGATCTCTAACCCTAGCCCTCAACATAACCCTAACCCTAGGTCCAATCGTAACCCTAACCGGATCTCTAACCCTAGCCCTCAACATAACCCTAACCCTAGGTCCAGTCCTAACCCTAACCGGATCTCTAACCCTAGCCCTCAACATAACCCTAAACCTAGGTCCAATCCTAACCCTAACCGGATCTCTAACCCTAGCCCTCAACATAACCCTAACCCTAGGTCCAATCCTAACCCTAACCGGATCTCTAACCCTAGCCCTCAACATAACCCTAACCCTAGGTCCAATCGTAACCCGAACCGGATCTCTAACCCTAGCCCTCAACATAACCCTAACCCTAGGTCCAATGGTAACCCTAAAAGTCTCTCTAACCCTAGCCCTCAACATAACCCTAACCCTAGGACCAATCGTAACCCTAACCGGATCTCTAACCCTAGCCCTCAACATTACCCTAACCCTAGGTCCAATCGTAACCCTAACCGGATCTCTAACCCTAGCCCTCAACATAACCCTAACCCTAGGTCCAATCGTAACCCTAACCGGATCTCTAACCCTAGCCCTCAACATAACCCTAACCCTAGGTCCAATCCTAACCCTAACCGGATCTCTAACCCTAGCCCTCAACATAACCCTAACCCTAGGTCCAATCGTAACCCTAACCGGATCTCTAACCCTAGCCCTCAACATAACCCTAACCCTAGGTCCAATCCTAACCCTAACCGGATCTCTAACCCTAGCCCTCAACATAACCCTAACCCTAGGTCCAATCGTAACCCTAACCGGATCTCTAACCCTAGCCCTCAACATAACCCTAACCCTAGGTCCAATCGTAACCCTAACCGGATCTCTAACCCTAGCCCTCAACATAACCCTAACCCTAGGTCCAATCGTAACCCTAACCGGAACTCTAACCCTAGCCCTCAACATAACCCTAACCCTAGGTCCAATCCTAACCCTAACCGGATCTCTAACCCTAGCCCTCAACATAACCCTAAACCTAGGTCCAATCCTAACCCTAACCGGATCTCTAACCCTAACCCTCAACATAACCCTAACCCTAGGTCCAATCCTAACCCTAACCGGATCTCTAACCCTAGCCCTCAACATAACCCTAACCCTAGGTCCAATCGTAACCCGAACGGGATCTCTAACCCTAGCCCTCAACATAACCCTAACCCTAGGTCCAATCGTAACCCTAACCGTCTCTCTAACCCTAGCCCTCAACATAACCCTAACCCTAGGACCAATCGTAACCCTAAACGGATCTCTAACCCTAGCCCTCAACATTACCCTAACCCTAGGTCCAATCGTAACCCTAACCGGATCTCTAACCCTAGCCCTCAACATAACCCTAACCCTAGGTCCAATCGTAACCCTAACCGTCTCTCTAACCCTAGCCCTCAACATAACCCTAACCCTAGGACCAATCGTAACCCTAACCGGATCTCTAACCCTAGCCCTCAACATAACCCTAACCCTAGGACCAATCGTAACCCTAACCGGATCTCTAACCCTAGCCCTCAACATAACCCTAACCCTAGGTCCAATCGTAACCCTAACCGGATCTCTAACCCTAGCCCTCAACATAACCCTAACCCTAGGTCCCATCGTAACCCTAACCGGATCTCTAACCCTAGCCCTCAACATAACCCTAACCCTAGGTCCCATCGTAACCCTAACCGGATCTCTAACCCTAGCCCTCAACATAACCCTAACCCTAGGACCAATCATAACCCTAACCGGATCTCTAACCCTAGCCCTCAACATAACCCTAACCCTAGGACCAATCGTAACCCTAACCGGATCTCTAACCCTAGCCCTCAACATAACCCTAACCCTAGGTCCAATCGTAACCCTAACCGGATCTCTAACCCTAGCCCTCAACATAACCCTAACCCTAGGTCCAATCGTAACCCTAACCGGATCTCTAACCCTAGACCTCAACATAACCCTAACCCTAGGTCCCATCGTAACCCTAACCGGATCTCTAACCCTAGCCCTCAACATAACCCTAACCCTAGGTCCCATCGTAACCCTAACCGGATCTCTAACCCTAGCCCTCAACATAACACTAACCCTAGGTCCAATCGTAACCCTAACCGGATCTCTAACCCTAGCCCTCAACATAACCCTAACCCTAGGTCCAATCGTAACCCTAACCGGATCTCTAACCCTAGCCCTCAACATAAACCTAACCCTAGGTCCAATCCTAACCCTAACCGGATCTCTAACCCTAGCCCTCAACATAACCCTAACCCTAGGTCCAATCCTAACCCTAACCGGATCTCTAACCCTAGCCCTCAACATAACCATAACCCTAGGTCCAATCGTAACCCTAACCGGATCTCTAACCCTAGCCCTCAACATAACCCTAACCCTAGGTCCAATCGTAACCCTAAACGGATCTCTAACCCTAGCCCTCAACATAACCCTAACCCTAGGTCCAATCGTAACCCTAACCTGATCTCTAACCCTAGCCCTCAACATAACCCTAACCCTAGGTCCAATCGTAACCCTAACCGGATCTCTAACCCTAGCCCTCAACATAACCCTAACCCTAGGTCCAATCGTAACCCTAACGGGATCTCTAACCCTAGCCCTCAACATAACCCTAACCCTAGGTCCAATCGTAACCCTAACCGGATCTCTAACCCTAGCCCTCAACATAACCCTAACCCTAGGTCCAATCGTAACCCTAACCGGATCTCTAAACCTAGCCCTCAACATAACCCTAACCCTAGGTCCAATCGTATCCCTAACCGTCTCTCTAACCCTAGCCCTCAACATAACCCTAACCCTAGGACCAATCGTAACCCTAACCGGATCTCTAACCCTAGCCCTCAACATAACCCTAACCCTAGGACCAATCGTAACCCTAACCGGATCTCTAACCCTAGCCCTCAACATAACCCTAACCCTAGGTCCAATCGTAACCCTAACCGGATCTCTAACCCTAGCCCTCAACATAACCCTAACCCTAGGTCCAATCGTAACCCTAACCGGATCTCTAACCCTAGCCCTCAACATAACCCTAACCCTAGGTCCAATCGTAACCCTAACCGGATCTCTAACCCTAGCCCTCAACATAACCCTAACCCTAGGTCCAATCCTAACCCTAACCGGATCTCTAACCCTAGCCCTCAACATAACCCTAACCCTAGGTCCAATCCTAACCCTAACCGGATCTCTAACCCTAGCCCTCAACATAACCCTAACCCTAGGTCCAATCCTAACCTTAACCGGATCTCTAACCCTAGCCCTCAACATAACCCTAACCCTAGGTCCAATCGTAACCCTAACCGGATCTCTAACCCTAGCTCTCAACATAACCCTAACCCTAGGTCCAATCCTAACCCTAACCGGATCTCTAACCCTAGCCCTCAACATAACCCTAACCCTAGGTCCAACCCTAACCCTAACCGGATCGCTAACCCTAGCCCTCAACATAACCCTAACCCTAGGTCCAATCGTAACCCTAACCGGATCTCTAACCCTAGCCCTCAACATAACCCTAACCCTAGGTCCAATCGTAACCCTAACCGGATCTCTAACCCTAGCCCTCAACATAACCCTAACCCTAGGTCCACTCGTAACCCTAACCGTCTCTCTAACCCTAGCCCTCAACATAACACTAACCCTAGGACCAATCGTAACCCTAACCGTCTCTCTAACCCTAGCCCTCAACATAACCCTAACCCTAGGACCAATCGTAACCCTAAACGGATCTCTAACCCTAGCCCTCAGCATAACCCTAACCCTAGGTCCAATCGTAACCCTAACCGGATCTCTAACCCTAGCCCTCAACATAACCCTAACCCTAGGTCCAATCGTAACCCTAACCGGATCTCTAACCCTAGCCCTCAACATAACCCTAACCCTAGGTCCAATGCTAACCCTAACCGGATCTCTAACCCTAGCCCTCAACATAACCCTAAACCTAGGTCCAATCCTAACCCTAACCGGATCTCTAACCCTAGCCCTCAACATAACCCTAACCCTAGGTCCAATGCTAACCCTAACCGGATCTCTAACCCTAGCCCTCAACATAACCCTAACCCTAGGTCCAATCGTAACCCTAACCGGATCTCTAACCCTAGCTCTCAACATAACCCTAACCCTAGGTCCAATCCTAACCCTAACCGGATCTCTAACCCTAGCCCTCAACATAACCCTAACCCTAGGTCCAATCCTAACCCTAACCGGATCTCTAACCCTAGCCCTCAACATAACCCTAACCCTAGGTCCAATCGTAACCCTAACCGGATCTCTAACCCTAGCCCTCAACATAACCCTAACCCTAGGTCCAATCGTAACCCTAACCGGATCTCTAACCCTAGCCCTCAACATAACCCTAACCCTAGGTCCACTCGTAACCCTAACCGTCTCTCTAACCCTAGCCCTCAACATAACCCTAACCCTAGGACCAATCGTAACCCTAACCGTCTCTCTAACCCTAGCCCTCAACATAACCCTAACCCTAGGACCAATCGTAACCCTAAACGGATCTCTAACCCTAGCCCTCAGCATAACCCTAACCCTAGGTCCAATCGTAACCCTAACCGGATCTCTAACCCTAGCCCTCAACATAACCCTAACCCTAGGTCCAATCGTAACCCTAACCGGATCTCTAACCCTAGCCCTCAACATAACCCTAACCCTAGGTCCAATGCTAACCCTAACCGGATCTCTAACCCTAGCCCTCAACATAACCCTATCCCTAGGTCCAATCCTAACCCTAACCGGATCTCTAACCCTAGCCCTCAACATAACCCTAACCCTAGGTCCAATCGTAACCCTAACCGGATCTCTAACCCTAGCCCTCAACATAACCCTAACCCTAGGTCCAATCCTAACCCTAACCGGATCTCTAACCCTAGCCCTCAACATAACCCTAACCCTAGGTCCAATCGTAACCCTAACCGGATCTCTAACCCTAGCCCTCAACATAACCCTAACCCTAGGTCCAATCGTAACCCTAACCGGATCTCTAACCCTAGCCCTCAACATAACCCTAACCCTAGGTCCACTCGTAACCCTAACCGTCTCTCTAACCCTAGCCCTCAACATAACCCTAACCCTAGGACCAATCGTAACCCTAACCGTCTCTCTAACCCTAGCCCTCAACATAACTCTAACCCTAGGACCAATCGTAACCCTAAACGGATCTCTAACCCTAGCCCTCAGCATAACCCTAACCCTAGGTCCAATCGTAACCCTAACCGGATCTCTAACCCTAGTCCTCAACATAACCCTAACCCTAGGTCCAATCGTAACCCTAACCGGATCTCTAACCCTAGCCCTCAACATAACCCTAACCCTAGGTCCAATGCTAACCCTAACCGGATCTCTAACCCTAGCCCTCAACATAACCCTAAACCTAGGTCCAATCCTAACCCTAACCGGATCTCTAACCCTAGCCCTCAACATAACCCTAACCCTAGGTCCAATGCTAACCCTAACCGGATCTCTAACCCTAGCCCTCAACATAACCCTAACCCTAGGTCCAATCGTAACCCTAACCGGATCTCTAACCCTAGCTCTCAACATAACCCTAACCCTAGGTCCAATCCTAACCCTAACCGGATCTCTAACCCTAGCCCTCAACATAACCCTAACCCTAGGTCCAATCCTAACCCTAACCGGATCTCTAACCCTAGCCCTCAACATAACCCTAACCCTAGGTCCAATCGTAACCCTAACCGGATCTCTAACCCTAGCCCTCAACATAACCCTAACCCTAGGTCCAATCGTAACCCTAACCGGATCTCTAACCCTAGCCCTCAACATAACCCTAACCCTAGGTCCACTCGTAACCCTAACCGTCTCTCTAACCCTAGCCCTCAACATAACCCTAACCCTAGGACCAATCGTAACCCTAACCGTCTCTCTAACCCTAGCCCTCAACATAACCCTAACCCTAGGACCAATCGTAACCCTAAACGGATCTCTAACCCTAGCCCTCAGCATAACCCTAACCCTAGGTCCAATCGTAACCCTAACCGGATCTCTAACCCTAGCCCTCAACATAACCCTAACCCTAGGTCCAATGCTAACCCTAACCGGATCTCTAACCCTAGCCCTCAACATAACCCTAACCCTAGGTCCAATCCTAACCCTAACCGGATCTCTAACCCTAGCCCTCAACATAACCCTAACCCTAGGTCCAATCCCAACCCTAACCGGATCTCTAACCCTAGCCCTCAACATAACCCTATCCCTAGGTCCAATCGGAACCCTAACCGGATCTCTAACCCTAGCCCTCAACATAACCCTAACCCTAGGTCCAATCCTAATCCTAACCGGATCTCTAACCCTAGCCCTCAACATAACCCTAACCCTAGGTCCAATCGGAACCCTAACCGGATCTCTAACCCTAGCCCTCAACATAACCCTAACCCTAGGTCCAATCGTAACCCTAACCGGATCTCTAACCCTAGCCCTCAACATAACCCTAACCCTAGGTTCAATCGTAACCCTAACCGGAACTCTAACCCTAGCCCTCAACATAACCCTAACCCTAGGTCCAATTCTAACCCTAACCGGATCTCTAACCCTAGCCCTCAACATAACCCTAAACCTAGGTCCAATCCTAACCCTAACCGGATCTCTAACCCTAGCCCTCAACATAACCCTAACCCTAGGTCCAATCCTAACCCTAACCGGATCTCTAACCCTAGCCCTCAACATAACCCTAACCCTAGGTCCAATCCTAACCCTAACCGGATCTCTAACCCTAGCCCTCAACATAACCCTAACCCTAGGTCCAATCGTAACCCGAACCGGATCTCTAACCCTAGCCCTCAACATAACCCTAACCCTAGGTCCAATCGTAACCCTAACCGTCTCTCTAACCCTAGCCCTCAACATAACCCTAACCCTAGGACCAATCGTAACCCTAACCGGATCTCTAACCCTAGCCCTCAACATTACCCTAACCCTAGGTCCAATCGTAACCCTAACCGGATCTCTAACCCTAGCCCTCAACATAACCCTAACCCTAGGTCCAATCGTAACCCTAACCGGATCTCTAACCATAGCCCTCAACATAACCCTAACCCTAGGTCCAATCCTAACCCTAACCGGATCCTTAACCCTAGCCCTCAACATAACCCTAACCCTAGGTCCAATCCTAACCCTAACCGGATCGCTAACACTAGCCCTCAACATAACCCTAACCCTAGGTCCAATCGTAACCCTAACCGGATCTCTAACCCTAGCCCTCAACATAACCCTAACCCTAGGTCCAATCGTAACCCTAACCGGATCTCTAACCCTAGCCCTCAACATAACCCTAACCCTAGGTCCAATCGTAACCCTAACCGTCTCTCTAACCCTAGCCCTCAACATAACCCTAACCCTAGGACCAATCGTAACCCTAACCGGATCTCTAACCCTAGCCCTCAACATAACCCTAACCCTAGGTCCAATCGTAACCCTAACCGGATCTCTAACCCTAGCCCTCAACATAACCCTAACCCTAGGTCCAATCGTAACCCTAACCGGATCTCTAACCCTAGCCCTCAACATAACCCTAACCCTAGGTCCAGTCCTAACCCTAACCGGATCTCTAACCCTAGCCCTCAACATAACCCTAAACCTAGGTCCAATCCTAACCCTAACCGGATCTCTAACCCTAGCCCTCAACATAACCCTAACCCTAGGTCCAATCCTAACCCTAACCGGATCTCTAACCCTAGCCCTCAACATAACCCTAACCTTAGGTCCAATCGTAACCCGAACCGGATCTCTAACCCTAGCCCTCAACATAACCCTAACCCTAGGTCCAATGGTAACCCTAAAAGTCTCTCTAACCCTAGCCCTCAACATAACCCTAACCCTAGGACCAATCGTAACCCTAACCGGATCTCTAACCCTAGCCCTCAACATTACCCTAACCCTAGGTCCAATCGTAACCCTAACCGGATCTCTAACCCTAGCCCTCAACATAACCCTAACCCTAGGTTCAATCGTAACCCTAACCGGATCTCTAACCCTAGCCCTCAACATAACCCTAACCCTAGGTCCAATCCTAACCCTAACCGGATCTCTAACCCTAGCCCTCAACATAACCCTAACCCTAGGTCCAATCGTAACCCTAACCGGATCTCTAACCCTAGCCCTCAACATAACCCTAACCCTAGGTCCAATCCTAACCCTAACCGGATCTCTAACCCTAGCCCTCAACATAACCCTAACCCTAGGTCCAATCGTAACCCTAACCGGATCTCTAACCCTAGCCCTCAACATAACCCTAACCCTAGGTCCAATCGTAACCCTAACCGGATCTCTAACCCTAGCCCTCAACATAACCCTAACCCTAGGTCCAATCGTTACCCTAACCGGAACTCTAACCCTAGCCCTCAACATAACCCTAACCCTAGGTCCAATCCTAACCCTAACCGGATCTCTAACCCTAGCCCTCAACATAACCCTAAACCTAGGTCCAATCCTAACCCTAACCGGATCTCTAACCCTAACCCTCAACATAACCCTAACCCTAGGTCCAATCCTAACCCTAACCGGATCTCTAACCCTAGCCCTCAACATAACCCTAACCCTAGGTCCAATCGTAACCCGAACGGGATCTCTAACCCTAGCCCTCAACATAACCCTAACCCTAGGTCCAATCGTAACCCTAACCGTCTCTCTAACCCTAGCCCTCAACATAACCCTAACCCTAGGACCAATCGTAACCCTAACCGGATCTCTAACCCTAGCCCTCAACATTACCCTAACCCTAGGTCCAATCGTAACCCTAACCGGATCTCTAACCCTAGCCCTCAACATAACCCTAACCCTAGGTCCAATCGTAACCCTAACCGTCTCTCTAACCCTAGCCCTCAACATAACCCTAACCCTAGGACCAATCGTAACCCTAACCGGATCTCTAACCCTAGCCCTCAACATAACCCTAACCCTAGGACCAATCGTAACCCTAACCGGATCTCTAACCCTAGCCCTCAAAATAACCCTAACCCTAGGTCCAATCGTAACCCTAACCGGATCTCTAACCCTAGCCCTCAACATAACCCTAACCCTAGGTCCCATCGTAACCCTAACCGGATCTCTAACCCTAGCCCTCAACATAACCCTAACCCTAGGTCCCATCGTAACCCTAACCGGATCTCTAACCCTAGCCCTCAACATAACCCTAACCCTAGGACCAATCGTAACCCTAACCGGATCTCTAACCCTAGCCCTCAACATAACCCTAACCCTAGGACCAATCGTAACCCTAACCGGATCTCTAACCCTAGCCCTCAACATAACCCTAACCCTAGGTCCAATCGTAACCCTAACCGGATCTCTAACCCTAGCCCTCAACATAACCCTAACCCTAGGTCCAATCGTAACCCTAACCGGATCTCTAACCCTAGACCTCAACATAACCCTAACCCTAGGTCCCATCGTAACCCTAACCGGATCTCTAACCCTAGCCCTCAACATAACCCTAACCCTAGGTCCCATCGTAACCCTAACCGGATCTCTAACCCTAGCCCTCAACATAACACTAACCCTAGGTCCAATCGTAACCCTAACCGGATCTCTAACCCTAGCCCTCAACATAACCCTAACCCTAGGTCCAATCGTAACCCTAACCGGATCTCTAACCCTAGCCCTCAACATAAACCTAACCCTAGGTCCAATCCTAACCCTAACCGGATCTCTAACCCTAGCCCTCAACATAACCCTAACCCTAGGTCCAATCCTAACCCTAACCGGATCTCTAACCCTAGCCCTCAACATAACCATAACCCTAGGTCCAATCGTAACCCTAACCGGATCTCTAACCCTAGCCCTCAACATAACCCTAACCCTAGGTCCAATCGTAACCCTAAACGGATCTCTAACCCTAGCCCTCAACATAACCCTAACCCTAGGTCCAATCGTAACCCTAACCTGATCTCTAACCCTAGCCCTCAACATAACCCTAACCCTAGGTCCAATCGTAACCCTAACCGGATCTCTAACCCTAGCCCTCAACATAACCCTAACCCTAGGTCCAATCGTAACCCTAACGGGATCTCTAACCCTAGCCCTCAACATAACCCTAACCCTAGGTCCAATCGTAACCCTAACCGGATCTCTAACCCTAGCCCTCAACATAACCCTAACCCTAGGTCCAATCGTAACCCTAACCGGATCTCTAAACCTAGCCCTCAACATAACCCTAACCCTAGGTCCAATCGTATCCCTAACCGTCTCTCTAACCCTAGCCCTCAACATAACCCTAACCCTAGGACCAATCGTAACCCTAACCGGATCTCTAACCCTAGCCCTCAACATAACCCTAACCCTAGGACCAATCGTAACCCTAACCGGATCTCTAACCCTAGCCCTCAACATAACCCTAACCCTAGGTCCAATCGTAACCCTAACCGGATCTCTAACCCTAGCCCTCAACATAACCCTAACCCTAGGTCCAATCGTAACCCTAACCGGATCTCTAACCCTAGCCCTCAACATAACCCTAACCCTAGGTCCAATCGTAACCCTAAGCGGATCTCTAACCCTAGCCCTCAACATAACCCTAACCCTACGTCCAATCCTAACCCTGACCGGATCTCTAACCCTAGCCCTCAACATAACCTTAACCCTAGGTCCAATCCTAACCCTAACCGGATCTCTAACCCTAGCCCTCAACATAAACCTAACCCTAGGTCCAATCCTAACCCTAACCGGATCTCTAACCCTAGCCCTCAACATAACCCTCACCCTAGGTCCAATCGGAACCCTAACCGCATCTCTAACCCTAGCCCTCAACATAACCCTAACCCTAGGTCCAATCCTAACCCTAACCGGATCTCTAACCCTAGCCCTCAACATAACCCTAACCCTAGGTCCAATCGTAACCCTAACCGGATCTCTAACCCTAGCCCTCAACATAACCCTAACCCTAGGTCCAATCCTAACCCTAACGGGATCTCTAACCCTAGCCCTCAACATAACCCTAACCCTAGGTCCAATCGTAACCCTAACCGGATCTCTAACCCTAGCCCTCAACATAACCCTAACACTAGGTCCAATCGGAACCCTAACCGGATCTCTAACCCCAGCCCTCAACATAACCCTAACCCTAGGTCCAATCGTAACCCTAACCGGAACTCTAACCCTAGCCCTCAACATAACCCTAACCCTAGGTCCAATCCTAACCCTAACCGGATCTCTAACCCTAGCCCTCAACATAACCCTAAACCTAGGTCCAATCGTAACCCGAACCGGATCTCTAACCCTAGCCCTCAACATAACCCTAACCCTTGGTCCAATCCTAACCCTAACCGGATCTTTAACCCTAGCCCTCAACATAACCCTAACCCTAGGACCAATCGTAACCCTAACCGGATCTCTAACCCTAGCCCTCAACATTACCCTAACCCTAGGTCCAATCGTAACCCTAACCGGATCTCTAACCCTAGCCCTCAACATAACCCTAACCCTAGGTCCAATCGTAACCCTAACCGGATCTCGAACCATAGCCCTCAACATAACCCTAACCCTAGGTCCAATCCTAACCCTAACCGGATCTCTAACCCTAGCCCTCAACATAACGCTAACCCTAGGTCCAATCCTAACCCTAACCGGATCTCTAACCCTAGCCCTCAACATAACCCTAACCCTAGGTCCAATCGGAACCCTAACCGGATCTCTAACCCTAGCCCTCAACATAACCCTAACCCTAGGTCCAATCCTAACCCTAACCGGATCTCTAACCCTAGCCCTCAACATAACCCTAACCCTAGGTCCAATCGTAACCCTAACCGGATCTCTAACCCTAGCCCTCAACATAAACCTAACCCTAGGTCCAATCGTAACCCTAACCGGATCTCTAACCCTAGCCCTCAACATAACCCTAACCCTAGGTCCAATCGTAACCCTAACCGGAACTCTAACCCTAGCCCTCAACATAACCCTAACCCTAGGTCCAATCGTAACCCTAACCGGATCTCTAAACCTAGCCCTCAACATAACCCTAACCCTAGGTCCAATCGTAACCCTAACCGGATCTCTAACCCTAGCCCTCAACATAACCCTAACCCTAGGTCCAATCGTAAGCCTAACCGGATCTCTAACCCTAGCCCTCAACATAACCCTAACCCTAGGTCCAATCGTAACCCTAACCGGATCTCTAACCCTAGCCCTCAACATAACCCTAACCCTAGGTCCAATCGTAACCCTAACCGGATCTCTAACCCTATCCCTCAACATAACCCTAACCCTAGGTCCAATCGTAACCCTAACCGTCTCTAACCCTAGCCCTCAACATAACCCTAACCCTAGGACCAATCGTAACCCTAACCGGATCTCTAACCCTAGCCCTCAACATAACCCTAACCCTAGGACCAATCGTAACCCTAACCGGATCTCTAACCCTAGCCCTCAACATAACCCTAACCCTAGGTCCAATCGTAACCCTAACCGGATCTCTAACCCTAGCCCTC
The DNA here is from genome assembly GCF_054644295.1 of Miniopterus natalensis. NCBI lineage: Eukaryota > Metazoa > Chordata > Mammalia > Chiroptera > Miniopteridae > Miniopterus > Miniopterus natalensis. The sequence goes on from NW_028269908.1 coordinate 149,188, forward strand.
AACATAACCCTAACCCTAGGTCCAATCGTAACCCTAACCGGATCTCTAACCCTAGCCCTCAACATAACCCTAACCCTAGGTCCCATCGTAACCCTAACCGGATCTCTAACCCTAGCCCTCAACATAACCGTAACCCTAGGTCCCATCGTAACCCTAACCGGATCTCTAACCCTAGCCCTCAACATAACCCTAACCCTAGGACCAATCGTAACCCTAACCGGATCTCTAACCATAGCCCTCAACATAACCCTAACCCTAGGTCCAATCGTAACCCTAACCGGATATCTAACCCTAGCCCTCAACATAACCCTAACCCTAGGTCCAATCGTAACCCTAACCGGATCTCTAACCCTAGCCCTCAACATAACCCTAACCCTAGGTCCAATCCTAACCCTAACCGGATCTCTAACCCTAGCCCTCAACATAACCCTAACCCTAGGTCCAATCCTAACCCTAACCGGATCTCTAACCCTAGCCCTCAACATAAACCTAACCCTAGGTCCAATCCTAACCCTAACCGGATCTCTAACCCTAGCCCTCAACATAACCCTAACCCTAGGTTCAATCGGAACCCTAACCGGATCTCTAACCCTAGCCCTCAACATAACCCTAACCCTAGGTCCAATCCTAACCCTAACCGGATCTCTAACCCTAGCCCTCAACATAACCATAACCCTAGGTCCAATCGTAACCCTAACCGGATCTCTAACCCTAGCCCTCAACATAACCCTAACCCTAGGTCCAATCGTAACCCTAACCGGATCTCTAACCCTAGCCCTCAACATAACCCTAATCCTAGGTCCAATCGTAACCCTAACCGGATCTCTAACCCTAGCCCTCAACATAACCCTAACCCTAGGTCCAATCGTAACCCTAACCGGATCTCTAACCCTAGCCCTCAACATAACCCTAACCCTAGGTCCAATCGTAACCCTAACCGGGTCTCTAACCCTAGCCCTCAACATAACCCTAACCCAAGGTCCAATCGTAACCCTAACCGGATCTCTAACCCTAGCCCTCAACATAACCCTAACCCTAGGTCCAATCGTAACCCTAACCGGATCTCTAACCCTAGCCTTCAACATAACCCTAACCTTAGGTCCAATCGTATCCCTAACCGTCTCTCTAACCCTAGCCCTCAACATAACCCTAACCCTAGGACCAATCGTAACCCTAACCGGATCTCTAACCCTAGCCCTCAACATAACCCTAACCCTAGGACCAATCGTAACCCTAACCGGATCTCTAACCCTAGCCCTCAACATAACCCTAACCCTAGGTCCAATCCTAACCCTGACCGGATCTCTAACCCTAGACCTCAACATAACCCTAATCCTAGGTCCAATCCTAACCCTAACCGGATCTCTAACCCTAGCCCTCAACATAAACCTAACCCTAGGTCCAATCCTAACCCTAACCGGATCTCTAACCCTAGCCCTCAACATAACCCTAACCCTAGGTCCAATCGGAACCCTAACCGCATCTCTAACCCTAGCCCTCAACATAACCCTAACCCTAGGTCCAATCCTAACCCTAACCGGATCTCTAACCCAGCCCTCAACATAACCCTAACCCTAGGTCCAATCGTAACCCTAACCGGATCTCTAACCCTAGCCCTCAACATAACCCTAACCCTAGGTCCAATCGTAACCCTAACCGGATCTCTAACCCTAGCCCTCAACATAACCCTAACCCTAGGTCCAATCGTAAACCTAACCGGAACTCTAACCCTAGCCCTCAACATAACCCTAACCCTAGGTCCAATCGTAACCCTAACCGGATCTCTAACCCTAGCCCTCAACATAACCCTAACCCTAGGTCCAATCGTAACCCTAACCGGATCTCTAACCCTAGCCCTCAACATAACCCTAACCCTAGGTCCAATCGTAACCCTAACCGGATCTCTAACCCTAGCCCTCAACATAACCCTAACCCTAGGTCCCATCGTAACCCTAACCGGATCTCTAACCCTAGCCCTCAACATAACCCTAACCCTAGGTCCCATCGTAACCCTAACCGGATCTCTAACCCTAGCCCTCAACATAACCCTAACCCTAGGACCAATCGTAACCCTAACCGGATCTCTAACCCTAGCCCTCAACATAACCCTAACCCTAGGACCAATCGTAACCCTAACCGGATCTCTAACCCTAGCCCTCAACATAACCCTAACCCTAGGTCCAATCGTAACCCTAACCGGATCTCTAACCCTAGCCCTCAACATAACCCTAACCCTAGGTCCAATCGTAACCCTAACCGGATCTCTAACCCTAGCCCTCAACATAACCCTAACCCTAGGTCCCATCGTAACCCTAACCGGATCTCTAACCCTAGCCCTCAACATAACCCTAACCCTAGGTCCCATCGTAACCCTAACCGGATCTCTAACCCTAGCCCTCAACATAACACTAACCCTAGGTCCAATCGTAACCCTAACCGGATCTCTAACCCTAGCCCTCAACATAACCCTAACCCTAGGTCCAATCGTAACCCTAACTGGATCTCTAACCCTAGCCCTCAACATAACCCTAACCCTAGGTCCAATCCTAACCCTAACCGGATCTCTAACCCTAGCCCTCAACATAACCATAACCCTAGGTCCAATCGTAACCCTAACCGGATCTCTAACCCTAGCCCTCAACATAACCCTAACCCTAGGTCCAATCGTAACCCTAACCGGATCTCTAACCCTAGCCCTCAACATAACCCTAACCCTAGGTCCAATCGTAACCCTAACCGGATCTCTAACCCTAGCCCTCAACATAACCCTAACCCTAGGTCCAATCGTAACCCTAACCGGATCTCTAACCCTAGCCCTCAACATAACCCTAACCCTAGGTCCAATCGTAACCCTAACCGGATCTCTAACCCTAGCCCTCAACATAACCCTAACCCTAGGTCCAATCGTAACCCTAACCGGATCTCTAACCCTAGCCCTCAACATAACCCTAACCCTAGGTCCCATCGTAACCCTAACCGGATCTCTAACCCTAGCCCTCAACATAACCCTAACCCTAGGTCCCATCGTAACCCTAACCGGATCTCTAACCCTAGCCCTCAACATAACCCTAACCCTAGGTCCAATCGTAACCCTAACCGGATCTCTAACCCTAGCCCTCAACATAACCCTAACCCTAGGTCCAATCGTAACCCTAACCGGATCTCTAAACCTAGCCCTCAACATAACCCTAACCCTAGGTCCAATCGTAACCCTAACCGGATCTCTAACCCTAGCCCTCAACATAACCCTAACCCTAGGTCCAATCGTAACCCTAACCGGATCTCTAACCCTAGCCCTCAACATAACCCTAACCCTAGGCCCAAACCTAACCCTAACCGGATCTCTAACCCTAGCCCTCAACATAACCCTAACCCTAGGACCAATCGTAACCCTAACCGGATCTATAACCCTAGCCCTCAACATAACCCTAACCCTAGGACCAATCGTAACCCTAACCGGATCTCTAACCCTAGCCCTCAACATAACCCTAACCCTAGGTCCCATCGTAACCCTAACCGGATCTCTAACCCTAGCCCTCAACATAACCCTAACCCTAGGTCCCATCGTAACCCTAACCGGATCTCTAACCCTAGCCCTCAACCTAACCCTAACCCTAGGTCCAATCGTAACCCTAACCGGATCTCTAACCCTAGCCCTCAACATAACCCTAACCCTAGGTCCAATCGTAACCCTAACCGGATCTCTAACCCTAGCCCTCAACATAACCCTAACCCTAGGTCCAATCGTAACCCTAACCGGATCTCTAATCCTAGCCCTCAACATAACCCTAACCCTATGTCCAATCGTAACCCTAACCGGATCTCTAACCCTAGCCCTCAACATAACCCTAACCCTAGGCCCAAACCTAACCCTAACCGGATCTCTAACCCTAGCCCGCAACATAACCCTAACCCTAGGTCCAATCGTAACCCTAACCGGATCTCTAACCCTAGCCCTCAACATAACCCTAACCCTAGGTCCAATCTTAACCCTAACCGGATCTCTAACCCTAGCCCTCAACATAACCCTAACCCTACGTCCAATCGTAACCCTAACCGGATCTCTAATCCTAGCCCTCAACATAACCCTAACCCTAGGCCCAAATCTAACCCTAACCGGATCTCTAACCCTAGCCCTCAACATAACCCTAACCCTAGGTCCAATCGTATCCCTAACCGTCTCTCTAACCCTAGCCCTCAACATAACCCTAACCCTAGGACCAATCGTAACCCTAACCGGATCTCTAACCCTAGCCCTCAACATAACCCTAACCCTAGGACCAATCGTAACCCTACCCGGATCTCTAACCCTAGCCCTCAACATAACCCTAACCCTAGGTCCAATCCTAACCCTAACCGGATCTCTAACCCTAGCCCTCAACATAACCCTAACCCTAGGTCCAATCTAACCCTAACCGGATCTCTAACCCTAGCCCTCAACATAACCCTAACCCTAGGTCCAATCGTAACCCTAACCGGATCTCTAACCCTAGCCCTCAACATAACCCTAACCCTAGGTCCAATCGTAACCCTAACCGGATCTCTAACCCTAGCCCTCAACATAACCCTAACCCTAGGTCCAATCGTAACCCTAACCGGATCTCTAACCCTAGCCCTCAACATAACCCTAACCCTAGGTCCAATCGTAACCCTAACCGGATCTCTAACCCTAGCCCTCAACATAACCCTAACCCTAGGTCCAATCGTAACCCTAACCGGATCTCTAACCCTAGCCCTCAACATAACCCTAACCCTAGGTCCAATCGTAACCCTAACCGGATCTCTAACCCTAGCCCTCAACATAACCCTAACCCTAGGTCCAATCGTAACCCTAACCGGATCTCTAACCCTAGCCCTCAACATAACCCTAACCCTAGGTCCAATCGTAACCCTAACCGGATCTCTAACCCTAGCCCTCAACATAACCCTAACCCTAGGTCCAATCGTAACCCTAACCGGATCTCTAACCCTAGCCCTCAACATAACCCTAACCCTAGGTCCAATCGTAACCCTAACCGGATCTCTAACCCTAGCCCTCAACATAACCCTAACCCTAGGTCCAATCGTAACCCTAACCGGATCTCTAACCCTAGCCCTCAACATAACCCTAACCCTAGGTCCAATCGTATCCCTAACCGTCTCTCTAACCCTAGCCCTCAACATAACCCTAACCCTAGGACCAATCGTAACCCTAACCGGATCTCTAACCCTAGCCCTCAACATAACCCTAACCCTAGGTCCAATCGTAACCCTAACCGGATCTCTAACCCTAGCCCTCAACATAACCCTAACCCTAGGTCCCATCGTAACCCTAACCGGATCTCTAACCCTAGCCCTCAACATAACCCTAACCCTAGGTCCCATCGTAACCCTAACCGGATCTCTAACCCTAGCCCTCAACATAACCCTAACCCTAGGTCCAATCGTAACCCTAACCGGATCTCTAACCCTAGCCCTCAACATAACCCTAACCCTAGGACCAATCGTAACCCTAACCGGATCTCTAACCCTAGCCCTCAACATAACCCTAACCCTAGGTCCAATCGTAACCCTAACCGGATCTCTAACCCTAGTCCTCAACATAACCCTAACCCTAGGTCCCATCGTAACCCTAACCGGATCTCTAACCCTAGCCCTCAACATAACCCTAACCCTAGGTCCCATCGTAACCCTAACCGGATCTCTAACCCTAGCCCTCAACATAACCCTAACCCTAGGTCCAATCGTAACCCTAACCGGATCTCTAACCCTAGCCCTCAACATAACCCTAACCCTAGGTCCAATCGTAACCCTAACCGGATCTCTAACCCTAGCCCTCAACATAACCCTAACCCTAGGTCCAATCGTAACCCTAACCGGATCTCTAACCCTAGCCCTCAACATAACCCTAACCCTAGGTCCAATCGTAACCCTAACCGGATCTCTAACCCTAGCCCTCAACATAACCCTAACCCTAGGCCCAAACCTAACCCTAACCGGATCTCTAACCCTAGCCCTCAACATAACCCTAACCCTAGGACCAATCGTAACCCTAACCGGATCTCTAACCCTAGCCCTCAACATAACCCTAACCCTAGGACCAATCGTAACCCTAACCGGATCTCTAACCCTAGCCCTCAACATAACCCTAACCCTAGGTCCCATCGTAACCCTAACCGGATCTCTAACCCTAGCCCTCAACATAACCCTAACCCTAGGTCCCATCGTAACCCTAACCGGATCTCTAACCCTAGCCCTCAACATAACCCTAACCCTAGGTCCAATCGTAACCCTAACCGGATCTCTAACCCTAGCCCTCAACATAACCCTAACCCTAGGTCCAATCGTAACCCTAACCGGATCTCTAACCCTAGCCCTCAACATAACCCTAACCCTAGGTCCAATCGTAACCCTAACCGGATCTCTAACCCTAGCCCTCAACATAACCCTAACCCTAGGTCCAATCGTAACCCTAACCGGATCTCTAACCCTAGCCCTCAACATAACCCTAACCCTAGGCCCAAACCTAACCCTAACCGGATCTCTAACCCTAGCCCTCAACATAACCCTAACCCTAGGTCCAATCGTAACCCTAACCGGATCTCTAACCCTAGCCCTCAACATAACCCTAACCCTAGGTCCAATCGTAACCCTAACCGGATCTCTAACCCTAGCCCTCAACATAACCCTAACCCTAGGTCCAATCGTAACCCTAACCGGATCTCTAATCCTAGCCCTCAACATAACCCTAACCCTAGGCCCAAATCTAACCCTAACCGGATCTCTAACCCTAGCCCTCAACATAACCCTAACCCTAGGTCCAATCGTATCCCTAACCGTCTCTCTAACCCTAGCCCTCAACATAACCCTAACCCTAGGACCAATCGTAACCCTAACCGGATCTCTAACCCTAGCCCTCAACATAACCCTAACCCTAGGACCAATCGTAACCCTAACCGGATCTCTAACCCTAGCCCTCAACATAACCCTAACCCTAGGTCCAATCCTAACCCTAACCGGATCTCTAACCCTAGCCCTCAACATAACCCTAACCCTAGGTCCAATCTAACCCTAACCGGATCTCTAACCCTAGCCCTCAACATAACCCTTACCCTAGGTCCAATCGTAACCCTAACCGGATCTCTAACCCTAGCCCTCAACATAACCCTAACCCTAGGTCCAATCGTAACCCTAACCGGATCTCTAACCCTAGCCCTCAACATAACCCTAACCCTAGGTCCAATCCTAACCCTAACCGGATCTCTAACCCTAGCCCTCAACATAACCATAACCCTAGGTCCAATCGTAACCCTAACCGGATCTCTAACCCTAGCCCTCAACATAACCCTAACCCTAGGTCCAATCGTAACCCTAACCGGATCTCTAACCCTAGCCCTCAACATAACCCTAACCCTAGGTCCAATCGTAACCCTAACCGGATCTCTAACCCTAGCCCTCAACATAACCCTAACCCTAGGTCCAATCGTAACCCTAACCGGATCTCTAACCCTAGCCCTCAACATAACCCTAACCCTAGGTCCAATCGTAACCCTAACCGTCTCTCTAACCCTAGCCCTCAACATAACCCTAACCCTAGGACCAATCGTAACCCTAACCGGATCTCTAACCCTAGCCCTCAACATAACCCTAACCCTAGGACCAATCGTAACCCTAACCGGATCTCTAACCCTAGCCCTCAACATAACCCTAACCCTAGGTCCAATCGTAACCCTAACCGGATCTCTAACCCTAGCCCTCAACATAACCCTAACCCTAGGTCCCATCGTAACCCTAACCGGATCTCTAACCCTAGCCCTCAACATAACCCTAACCCTAGGTCCCATCGTAACCCTAACCGGATCTCTAACCCTAGCCCTCAACATAACCCTAACCCTAGGTCCAATCGTAACCCTAACCGGATCTCTAACCCTAGCCCTCAACATAACCCTAACCCTAGGTCCAATCGTAACCCTAACCGGATCTCTAACCCTAGCCCTCAACATAACCCTAACCCTAGGTCCAATCGTAACCCTAACCGGATCTCTAACCCTAGCCCTCAACATAACCCTAACCCCAGGTCCAATCGTAACCCTAACCGGATCTCTAACCCTAGCCCTCAACATAACCCTAACCCTAGGCCCAAACCTAACCCTAACCGGATCTCTAACCCTAGCCCTCAACATAACCCTAACCCTAGGACCAATCGTAACCCTAACCGGATCTCTAACCCTAGCCCTCAACATAACCCTAACCCTAGGACCAATCGTAACCCTAACCGGATCTCTAACCCTAGCCCTCAACATAACCCTAACCCTAGGTCCCATCGTAACCCTAACCGGATCTCTAACCCTAGCCCTCAACATAACCCTAACCCTAGGTCCAATCCTAACCCTAACCGGATCTCTAACCCTAGCCCTCAACATAACCCTAACCCTAGGTCCAATCGTAACCCTAACCGGATCTCTAACCCTAGCCCTCAACATAACCCTAACCCTAGGTCCAATCGTAACCCTAACCGGATCTCTAACCCTAGCCCTCAACATAACCCTAACCCTAGGTCCAATCGTAACCCTAACCGGATCTCTAACCCTAGCCCTCAACATAACCCTAACCCTAGGTCCAATCGTAACCCTAACCGGATCTCTAACCCTAGCCCTCAACATAACCCTAACCCTAGGCCCAAACCTAACCCTAACCGGATCTCTAACCCTAGCCCTCAACATAACCCTAACCCTAGGTCCAATCGTAACCCTAACCGGATCTCTAACCCTAGCCCTCAACATAACCCTAACCCTAGGTCCAATCGTAACCCTAACCGGATCTCTAACCCTAGCCCTCAACATAACCCTAACCCTAGGTCCAATCGTAACCCTAACCTGATCTCTAATCCTAGCCCTCAACATAACCCTAACCCTAGGCCCAAATCTAACCCTAACCGGATCTCTAACCCTAGCCCTCAACATAACCCTAACCCTAGGTCCAATCGTATCCCTAACCGTCTCTCTAACCCTAGCCCTCAACATAACCCTAACCCTAGGACCAATCGTAACCCTAACCGGATCTCTAACCCTAGCCCTCAACATAACCCTAACCCTAGGACCAATCGTAACCCTAACCGGATCTCTAACCCTAGCCCTCAACATAACCCTAACCCTAGGTCCAATCCTAACCCTAACCGTATCTCTAACCCTAGCCCTCAACATAACCCTAACCCTAGGTCCAATCTAACCCTAACCGGATCTCTAACCCTAGCCCTCAACATAACCCTTACCCTAGGTCCAATCGTAACCCTAACCGGATCTCTAACCCTAGCCCTCAACGTAACCCTAACCCTAGGTCCAATCGTAACCCTAACCGGATCTCTAACCCTAGCCCTCAACATAACCCTAACCCTAGGTCCAATCCTAACCCTAACCGGATCTCTAACCCTAGCCCTCAACATAACCATAACCCTAGGTCCAATCGTAACCCTAACTGGATCTCTAACCCTAGCCCTCAATATAACCCTAACCCTAGGTCCAATCGTAACCCTAACCGGATCTCTAACCCTAGCCCTCAACATAACCCTAACCCTAGGTCCAATCGTAACCCTAACCGGATCTCTAACCCTAGCCCTCAACATAACCCTAACCCTAGGTCCAATCGTAACCCTAACCGGATCTCTAACCCTAGCCCTCAACATAACCCTAACCCTAGGTCCAATCGTAACCCTAACCGGATCTCTAACCCTAGCCCTCAACATAACCCTAACCCTAGGTCCAATCGTAACCCTAACCGGATCTCTAACCCTAGCCCTCAACATAACCCTAACCCTAGGTCCAATCGTAACCCTAACCGGATCTCTAACCCTAGCCCTCAACATAACCCTAACCCTAGGTCCAATCGTAACCCTAACCGGATCTCTAACCCTAGCCCTCAACATAACCCTAACCCTAGGTCCAATCGTAACCCTAACCGGATCTCTAACCCTAGCCCTCAACATAACCCTAACCCTAGGTCCAATCGTAACCCTAACCGGATCTCTAACCCTAGCCCTCAACATAACCCTAACCCTAGGTCCAATCGTAACCCTAACCGGATCTCTAACCCTAGCCCTCAACATAACCCTAACCCTAGGTCCAATCGTAACCCTAACCGGATCTCTAACCCTAGCCCTCAACATAACCCTAACCCTAGGTCCAATCGTAACCCTAACCGGATCTCTAACCCTAGCCCTCAACATAACCCTAACCCTAGGTCCAATCGTAACCCTAACCGGATCTCTAACCCTAGCCCTCAACATAACCCTAACCCTAGGTCCAATCGTAACCCTAACCGGATCTCTAACCCTAGCCCTCAACATAACCCTAACCCTAGGTCCAATCGTATCCCTAACCGTCTCTCTAACCCTAGCCCTCAACATAACCCTAACCCTAGGACCAATCGTAACCCTAACCGGATCTCTAACCCTAGCCCTCAACATAACCCTAACCCTAGGACCAATCGTAACCCTAACCGGATCTCTAACCCTAGCCCTCAACATAACCCTAATCCTAGGTCCAATCGTAACCCTAACCGGATCTCTAACCCTAGCCCTCAACATAACCCTAACCCTAGGTCCCATCGTAACCCTAACCGGATCTCTCACCCTAGCCCTCAACATAACCCTAACCCTAGGTCCCATCGTAACCCTAACCGGATGTCTAACCCTAGCCCTCAACATAACCCTAACCCTAGGTCCAATCGTAACCCTAACCGGATCTCTAACCCTAGCCCTCAACATAACCCTAACCCTAGGACCAATCGTAACCCTAACCGGATCTCTAACCCTAGCCCTCAACATAACCCTAACCCTAGGTCCAATCGTAACCCTAACCGGATCTCTAACCCTAGCCCTCAACATAACCCTAACCCTAGGTCCCATCGTAACCCTAACCGGATCTCTAACCCTAGCCCTCAACATAACCCTAACCCTAGGTCCCATCGTAACCCTAACCGGATCTCTAACCCTAGCCCTCAACATAACCCTAACCCTAGGTCCAATCGTAACCCTAACCGGATCTCTAACCCTAGCCCTCAACATAACCCTAACCCTAGGTCCAATCGTAACCCTAACCGGATCTCTAACCCTAGCCCTCAACATAACCCTAACCCTAGGTCCAATCGTAACCCTAACCGGATCTCTAACCCTAGCCCTCAACATAACCCTAACCCTAGGTCCAATCGTAACCCTAACCGGATCTCTAACCCTAGCCCTCAACATAACCCTAACCCTAGGCCCAAACCTAACCCTAACCGGATCTCTAACCCTAGCCCTCAACATAACCCTAACCCTAGGACCAATCGTAACCCTAACCGGATCTCTAACCCTAGCCCTCAACATAACCCTAACCCTAGGACCAATCGTAACCCTAACCGGATCTCTAACCCTAGCCCTCAACATAACCCTAACCCTAGGTCCCATCGTAACCCTAACCGGATCTCTAACCCTAGCCCCTCAACATAACCCTAACCCTAGGTCCAATCTAACCCTAACCGGATCTCTAACCCTAGCCCTCAACATAACCTTACCCTAGGTCCAATCGTAACCCTAACCGGATCTCTAACCCTAGCCCTCAACATAACCCTAACCCTAGGTCCAATCGTAACCCTAACCGGATCTCTAACCCTAGCCCTCAACATAACCCTAACCCTAGGTCCAATCCTAACCCTAACCGGATCTCTAACCCTAGCCCTCAACATAACCATAACCCTAGTCCAATCGTAACCCTAACCGGATCTCTAAACCTAGCCCTCAACATAACCCTAACCCTAGGTCCAATCGTAACCCTAACCGGATCTCTAACCTAGCCCTCAACATAACCCTAACCCTAGGTCCAATCGTAACCCCTACCGGATCTCTAACCCTAGCCCTCAACATAACCCTAACCCTAGGTCCAATCGTAACCCTAACCGGATCTCTAACCCTAGCCCTCAACATAACCCTAACCCTAGGTCCAATCGTAACCCTAACCGGATCTCTAACCCTAGCCCTCAACATAACCCTAACCCTAGGTCCAATCGAAACCTAACCGGATCTCTAACCCTAGCCCTCAACATAACCCTAACCCTAGGTCCAATCGTAACCCTAACCGGATCTCTAACCCTAGCCCTCAACATAACCCTAACCCTAGGTCCAATCGTAACCCTAACCGGATCTCTAACCCTAGCCCTCAACATAACCCTAACCCTAGGTCCAATCGTATCCCTAACCGTCTCTCTAACCTAGCCCTCAACATAACCCTAACCCTAGGACCAATCGTAACCCTACCGGATCTCTAACCCTAGCCCTCAACATAACCCTAACCCTAGACCCAATCGTAACCCTAACCGGATCTCTAACCCTAGCCCTCAACATAACCCTAACCCTAGGTCCAATCGTAACCCTAACCGGACCTCTAACCCTAGCCCTCAACATAACCCTAACCCTAGGTCCCATCGTAACCCTAACCGGATCTCTAACCCTAGCCCTCAACATAACCCTAACCCTAGGTCCCATCGTAACCCTAACCGGATCTCTAACCCTAGCCCTCAACATAACCCTAACCCTAGGTCCAATCGTAACCCTAACCGGATCTCTAACCCTAGCCCTCAACATAACCCTAACCCTAGGACCAATCGTAACCCTAACCGGATCTCTAACCCTAGCCCTCACATAACCCTAACCCTAGGTCCAATCGTAACCCTAACCGGATCTCTAACCCTAGCCCTCAACATAACCCTAACCCTAGGTCCAATCGTAACCCTAACCGGATCTCTAACCCTAGCCCTCAACATAACCCTAACCCTAGGTCCAATCCTAACCCTAACCGGATCTCTAACCCTAGCCCTCAACATAACCATAACCCTAGGTCCAATCGTAACCCTAACCGGATCTCTAAACCTAGCCCTCAACATAACCCTAACCCTAGGTCCAATCGTAACCCTAACCGGATCTCTAACCTAGCCCTCAACATAACCCTAACCCTAGGTCCAATCGTAACCCTAACCGGATCTCTAACCTAGCCCTCAACATAACCCTAACCCTAGGTCCAATCGTAACCCTAACCGGATCTCTAACCCTAGCCCTCAACATACCCTAACCCTAGGTCCAATCGTAACCCTAACCGGATCTCTAACCCTAGCCCTCAACATAACCCTAACCCTAGGTCCAATCGAAACCCTAACCGGATCTCTAACCCTAGCCCTCAACATAACCCTAACCCTAGGTCCAATCGTAACCCTAACCGGATCTCTAACCCTAGCCCTCAACATAACCCTAACCCTAGGTCCAATCGTAACCCTAACCGGATCTCTAACCCTAGCCCTCAACATAACCCTAACCCTAGGTCCAATCGTATCCCTAACCGTCTCTCTAACCCTAGCCCTCAACATAACCCTAACCCTAGGACCAATCGTAACCCTAACCGGATCTCTAACCCTAGCCCTCAACATAACCCTAACCCTAGGACCAATCGTAACCCTAACCGGATCTCTAACCCTAGCCCTCAACATAACCCTAACCCTAGGTCCAATCGTAACCCTAACCGGACCTCTAACCCTAGCCCTCAACATAACCCTAACCCTAGGTCCCATCGTAACCCTAACCGGATCTCTAACCCTAGCCCTCAACATAACCCTAACCCTAGGTCCCATCGTAACCCTAACCGGATCTCTAACCCTAGCCCTCAACATAACCCTAACCCTAGGTCCAATCGTAACCCTAACCGGATCTCTAACCCTAGCCCTCAACATAACCCTAACCCTAGGACCAATCGTAACCCTAACCGGATCTCTAACCCTAGCCCTCAACATAACCCTAACCCTAGGTCCAATCGTAACCCTAACCGGATCTCTAACCCTAGCCCTCAACATAACCCTAACCCTAGGTCCCATCGTAACCCTAACCGGATCTCTAACCCTAGCCCTCAACATAACCCTAACCCTAGGTCCCATCGTAACCCTAACCGGATCTCTAACCCTAGCCCTCAACATAACCCTAACCCTAGGTCCCATCGTAACCCTAACCGGATCTCTAACCCTAGCCCTCAACATAACCCTAACCCTAGGTCCAATCGTAACCCTAACCGGATCTCTAACCCTAGCCCTCAACATAACCCTAACCCTAGGTCCAATCGTAACCCTAACCGGATCTCTAACCCTAGCCCTCAACATAACCCTAACCCTAGGTCCAATCGTAACCCTAACCGATCTCTAACCCTAGCCCTCAACATAACCCTAACCCTAGGTCCAATCGTAACCCTAACCGGATCTCTAACCCTAGCCCTCAACATAACCCTAACCCTAGACCCAAACCTAACCCTAACCGGATCTCTAACCCTAGCCCTCAACATAACCCTAACCCTAGGACCAATCGTAACCCTAACCGGATCTCTAACCCTAGCCCTCAACATAACCCTAACCCTAGGACCAATCGTAACCCTAACCGGATCTCTAACCCTAGCCCTCAACATAACCCTAACCCTAGGTCCCATCGTAACCCTAACCGGATCTCTAACCCTAGCCCTCAACATAACCCTAACCCTAGGTCCAATCGTAACCCTAACCGGATCTCTAACCCTAGCCCTCAACATAACCCTAACCCTAGGTCCAATCGTAACCCTAACCGGATCTCTAACCCTAGCCCTCAACATAACCCTAACTCTAGGTCCAATCGTAACCCTAACCGGATCTCTAACCCTAGCCCTCAACATAACCCTAACCCTAGGTCCAATCGTAACCCTAACCGGATCTCTAACCCTAGCCCTCAACATAACCCTAACCCTAGGTCCAATCGTAACCCTAACCGGATCTCTAACCCTAGCCCTCAACATAACCCTAACCCTAGGCCCAAACCTAACCCTAACCGGATCTCTAACCCTAGCCCTCAACATAACCCTAACCCTAGGTCCAATCGTAACCCTAACCGGATCTCTAACCCTAGCCTCAACATAACCCTAACCCTAGGTCCAATCGTAACCCTAACCGGATCTCTAACCCTAGCCCCTCAACATAACCCTAACCCTAGGTCCAATCGTAACCCTAACCGGATCTCTAATCCTAGGCCTCAACATAACCCTAACCCTAGGCCCAATCTAACCTAACCGGATCTCTAACCCTAGCCCTCAACATAACCCTAACCCTAGGTCCAATCGTATCCCTAACCGTCTCTCTAACCCTAGCCCTCAACATAACCCTAACCCTAGGACCAATCGTAACCCTAACCGGATCTCTAACCCTAGCCCTCAACATAACCCTAACCCTAGGACCAATCGTAACCCTAACCGGATCTCTAACCCTAGCCCTCAACATAACCCTAACCCTAGGTCCAATCCTAACCCTAACCGGATCTCTAACCCTAGCCCTCAACATAACCCTAACCCTAGGTCCAATCTAACCCTAACCGGATCTCTAACCCTAGCCCTCAACATAACCCTTACCCTAGGTCCAATCGTAACCCTAACCGGATCTCTAACCCTAGCCCTCAACATAACCCTAACCCTAGGTTCCAATCGTAACCCTAACCGGATCTCTAACCCTAGCCCTCAACATAACCCTAACCCTAGGTCCAATCCTAACCCTAACCGGATCTCTAACCCTAGCCCTCAACATAACCATAACCCTAGGTCCAATCGTAACCCTAACCGGATCTCTAACCCTAGCCCTCAACATAACCCTAACCCTAGGTCCAATCGTATCCCTAACCGTCTCTCTAACCCTAGCCCTCAACATAACCCTAACCCTAGGACCAATCGTAACCCTAACCGGATCTCTAACCCTAGCCCTCAACATAACCCTAACCCTAGGACCAATCGTAACCCTAACCGGATCTCTAACCCTAGCCCTCAACATAACCCTAATCCTAGGTCCAATCGTAACCCTAACCGGATCTCTAACCCTAGCCCTCAACATAACCCTAACCCTAGGTCCCATCGTAACCCTAACCGGATCTCTAACCCTAGCCCTCAACATAACCCTAACCCTAGGTCCCATCGTAACCCTAACCGGATGTCTAACCCTAGCCCTCAACATAACCCTAACCCTAGGTCCAATCGTAACCCTAACCGGATCTCTAACCCTAGCCCTCAACATAACCCTAACCCTAGGACCAATCGTAACCCTAACCGGATTCTCTAACCCTAGCCCTCAACATAACCCTAACCCTAGGTCCAATCGTAACCCTAACCGGATCTCTAACCCTAGCCCTCAACATAACCCTAACCCTAGGTCCCATCGTAACCCTAACCGGATCTCTAACCCTAGCCCTCAACATAACCCTAACCTAGGTCCCATCGTAACCCTAACCGGATCTCTAACCCTAGCCCTCAACATAACCCTAACCCTAGGTCCAATCGTACCCCTAACCGGATCTCTAACCCTAGCCCTCAACATAACCCTAACCCTAGGTCCAATCGTAACCCTAACCGGATCTCTAACCCTAGCCCTCAACATAACCCTAACCCTAGGTCCAATCGTAACCCTAACCGGATCTCTAACCCTAGCCCTCAACATAACCCTAACCCTAGGTCCAATCGTACCCTAACCGGATCTCTAACCCTAGCCCTCAACATAACCCTAACCCTAGGCCCAAACCTAACCCTAACCGGATCTCTAACCCTAGCCCTCAACATAACCCTAACCCTAGGACAATCGTAACCCTAACCGGATCTCTAACCCTAGCCCTCAACATAACCCTAACCCTAGGACCAATCGTAACCCTAACCGGATCTCTAACCCTAGCCTCAACATAACCCTAACCCTAGGTCCATCGTAACCCTAACCGGATCTCTAACCCTAGCCCTCAACATAACCCTAACCCTAGGTCCAATCTAACCCTAACCGGATCTCTAACCTAGCCCTCAACATAACCCTTACCCTAGGTCCAATCGTAACCCTAACCGGATCTCTAACCCTAGCCCTCAACATAACCCTAACCCTAGGTCCAATCGTAACCCTAACCGGATCTCTAACCCTAGCCCTCAACATAACCCTAACCCTAGGTCCAATCCTAACCCTAACCGGATCTCTAACCCTAGCCCTCAACATAACCATAACCCTAGGTCCAATCGTAACCCTAACCGGATCTCTAAACCTAGCCCTCAACATAACCCTAACCCTAGGTCCAATCGTAACCCTAACCGGATCTCTAACCCTAGCCCTCAACATAACCCTAACCCTAGGTCCAATCGTAACCCTAACCGGATCTCTAACCCTAGCCCTCAACATAACCCTAACCCTAGGTCCAATCGTAACCCTAACCGGATCTCTAACCTAGCCCTCAACATAACCCTAACCCTAGGTCCAATCGTAACCCTAACCGGATCTCTAACCCTAGCCCTCAACATAACCCTAACCCTAGGTCCAATCGAAACCCTAACCGGATCTCTAACCCTAGCCCTCAACATAACCCTAACCCTAGGTCCAATCGTAACCCTAACCGGATCTCTAACCCTAGCCCTCAACATAACCCTAACCCTAGGTCCAATCGTAACCCTAACCGGATCTCTAACCCTAGCCCTCAACATAACCCTAACCCTAGGTCCAATCGTAACCCTAACCGGATCTCTAACCCCTAGCCCTCAACATAACCCTAACCCTAGGTCCAATCGTATCCCTAACCGTCTCTCTAACCCTAGCCCTCAACATAACCCTAACCCTAGGACCAATCGTAACCCCTAACCGGATCTCTAACCCTAGCCCTCAACATAACCCTAACCCTAGGACCAATCGTAACCCTAACCGGATCTCTAACCCTAGCCCTCAACATAACCCTAACCCTAGGTCCAATCGTAACCCTAACCGGATCTCTAACCCTAGCCCTCAACATAACCCTAACCTAGGTCCCATCGTAACCCTAACCGGATCTCTAACCCTAGCCCTCAACATAACCCTAACCCTAGGTCCCATCGTAACCCTAACCGGATCTCTAACCCTAGCCCTCAACATAACCCTAACCCTAGGTCCAATCGTAACCCTAACCGGATCTCTAACCCTAGCCCTCAACATAACCCTAACCCTAGGACCAATCGTAACCCTAACCGGATCTCTAACCCTAGCCCTCAACATAACCCTAACCCTAGGTCCAATCGTAACCCTAACCGGATCTCTAACCCTAGCCCTCAACATAACCCTAACCCTAGGTCCAATCGTAACCCTAACCGGATCTCTAACCCTAGCCCTCAACATAACCCTAACCCTAGGTCCCATCGTAACCCTAACCGGATCTCTAACCCTAGCCCTCAACATAACCCTAACCTAGGTCCCATCGTAACCCTAACCGGATCTCTAACCCTAGCCCTCAACATAACCCTAACCCTAGGTCCAATCGTAACCCTAACCGGATCTCTAACCCTAGCCCTCAACATAACCCTAACCCTAGGTCCAATCGTAACCCTAACCGGATCTCTAACCCTAGCCCTCAACATAACCCTAACCCTAGGTCCAATCGTAACCCTAACCGGATCTCTAACCCTAGCCCTCAACATAACCCTAACCCTAGGTCCAATCGTAACCCTAACCGGATCTCTAACCCTAGCCCTCAACATAACCCTAACCCTAGACCCAAACCTAACCCTAACGGATCTCTAACCCTAGCCCTCAACATAACCCTAACCCTAGGACCAATCGTAACCCTAACCGGATCTCTAACCCTAGCCCTCAACATAACCCTAACCCTAGGACCAATCGTAACCCTAACCGATCTCTAACCCTAGCCCTCAACATAACCCTAACCCTAGGTCCATCGTAACCCTAACCGGATCTCTAACCCTAGCCCTCAACATAACCCTAACCCTAGGTCCCATCGTAACCCTAACCGGATCTCTAACCCTAGCCCTCAACATAACCCTAACCCTAGGTCCAATCGT
Source organism: Miniopterus natalensis (assembly GCF_054644295.1). Classification (NCBI taxonomy): domain Eukaryota; kingdom Metazoa; phylum Chordata; class Mammalia; order Chiroptera; family Miniopteridae; genus Miniopterus; species Miniopterus natalensis. Next base: position 168,030 of record NW_028269908.1, read on the forward strand.
AACCCTAACCGGATCTCTAACCCTAGCCCTCAACATAACCCTAACTCTAGGTCCAATCGTAACCCTAACCGGATCTCTAACCCTAGCCCTCAACATAACCCTAACCCTAGGTCCAATCGTAACCCTAACCGGATCTCTAACCCTAGCCCTCAACATAACCCTAACCCTAGGTCCAATCGTAACCCTAACCGGATCTCTAACCCTAGCCCTCAACATAACCCCTAACCCTAGGCCCAAACCTAACCCTAACCGGATCTCTAACCCTAGCCCTCAACATACCCTAACCCTAGGTCCAATCGTAACCCTAACCGGATCTCTAACCCTAGCCCTCAACATAACCCTAACCCTAGGTCCAATCGTAACCCTAACCGGATCTCTAACCCTAGCCCTCAACATAACCCTAACCCTAGGTCCAATCGTAACCCTAACCGGATCTCTAATCCTAGGCCTCAACATAACCCTAACCCTAGGCCAAATCTAACCCTAACCGGATCTCTAACCCTAGCCCTCAACATAACCCTAACCCTAGGTCCAATCGTATCCCTAACCGTCTCTCTAACCCTAGCCCTCAACATAACCCTAACCCTAGGACCAATCGTAACCCTAACCGGATCTCTAACCCTAGCCCTCAACATAACCCTAACCCTAGGACAATCGTAACCCTAACCGGATCTCTAACCCTAGCCCTCAACATAACCCTAACCCTAGGTCCAATCCTAACCCTAACCGGAATCTCTAACCCTAGCCCTCAACATAACCCTAACCCTAGGTCCAATCTAACCCTAACCGGATCTCTAACCCTAGCCCTCAACATAACCCTTACCCTAGGTCCAATCGTAACCCTAACCGGATCTCTAACCCTAGCCCTCAACATAACCCTAACCCTAGGTCCAATCGTAACCTAACCGGATCTCTAACCCTAGCCCTCAACATAACCCTAACCCTAGGTCCCAATCCTAACCCTAACCGGATCTCTAACCCTAGCCCTCAACATAACCATAACCCTAGGTCCAATCGTAACCCTAACCGGATCTCTAACCCTAGCCCTCAACATAACCCTAACCCTAGGTCCAATCGTAACCCTAACCGGATCTCTAACCCTAGCCCTCCACATAACCCTAACCCTAGGTCCAATCGTAACCCTAACCGGATCTCTAACCCCTAGCCCTCAACATAACCCTAACCCTAGGTCCAATCGTAACCCTAACCGGATCTCTAACCCTAGCCCTCAACATAACCCTAACCCTAGGTCCAATCGTAACCCTAACCGGATCTCTAACCCTAGCCCTCAACATAACCCTAACCCTAGGTCCAATCGTAACCCTAACCGGATCTCTAACCCTAGCCCTCAACATAACCCTAACCCTAGGTCCAATCGTAACCCTAACCGGATCTCTAACCCTAGCCCTCAACATAACCCTAACCCTAGGTCCAATCGTAACCCTAACCGGATCTCTAACCCTAGCCCTCAACATAACCCTAACCCTAGGTCCAATCGTAACCCTAACCGGATCTCTAACCCTAGCCCTCAACATAACCCTAACCCTAGGTCCAATCGTAACCCTAACCGGATCTCTAACCCTAGCCCTCAACATAACCCTAACCCTAGGTCCAATCGTAACCCTAACCGGATCTCTAACCCTAGCCCTCAACATAACCCTAACCCTAGGTCCAATCGTAACCCTAACCGGATCTCTAACCCTAGCCCTCAACATAACCCTAACCCTAGGTCCAATCGTAACCCTAACCGGATCTCTAACCCTAGCCCTCAACATAACCCTAACCCTAGGCCCAAACCTAACCCTAACCGGATCTCTAACCCTAGCCCTCAACATAACCCTAACCCTAGGACCAATCGTAACCCTAACCGGATCTCTAACCCTAGCCCTCAACATAACCCTAACCCTAGGACCAATCGTAACCCTAACCGGATCTCTAACCCTAGCCCTCAACATAACCCTAACCCTAGGTCCCATCGTAACCCTAACCGGATCTCTAACCCTAGCCCTCAACATAACCCTAACCCTAGGTCCAATCTAACCCTAACCGGATCTCTAACCCTAGCCCTCAACATAACCCTTACCCTAGGTCCAATCGTAACCCTAACCGGATCTCTAACCCTAGCCCTCAACATAACCCTAACCCTAGGTCCAATCGTAACCCTAACCGGATCTCTAACCCTAGCCCTCAACATAACCCTAACCCTAGGTCCAATCCTAACCCTAACCGGATCTCTAACCCTAGCCCTCAACATAACCATAACCCTAGGTCCAATCGTAACCCTAACCGGATCTCTAACCCTAGCCCTCAACATAACCCTACCCTAGGTCCAATCGTAACCCTAACCGGATCTCTAACCCTAGCCCTCAACATAACCCCTAACCCTAGGTCCCATCGTAACCCTAACCGGATCTCTAACCCTAGCCCTCAACATAACCCTAACCCTAGTCCAATCGTAACCTAACCGGATCTCTAACCCTAGCCCTCACATAACCCTAACCCTAGGTCCAATCGTAACCCTAACCGGATCTCTAACCCTAGCCCTCAACATAACCCTAACCCTAGGTCCAATCGTAACCCTAACCGGATCTCTAACCCTAGCCCTCAACATAACCCTAACCCTAGGTCCAATCGTAACCCTAACCGGATCTCTAACCCTAGCCCTCAACATAACCCTAACCCTAGGTCCAATCGTAACCCTAACCGGATCTCTAACCCTAGCCCTCAACATAACCCTAACCCTAGGTCCAATCGTAACCCTAACCGGATCTCTAACCCTAGCCCTCAACATAACCCTAACCCTAGGTCCAATCGTAACCCTAACCGGATCTCTAACCCTAGCCCTCAACATAACCCTAACCCTAGGTCCAATCGTAACCCTAACCGGATCTCTAACCCTAGCCCTCAACATAACCCTAACCCTAGGTCCAATCGTAACCCTAACCGGATCTCTAACCCTAGCCCTCAACATAACCCTAACCCTAGGTCCAATCGTAACCCTAACCGGATCTCTAACCCTAGCCCTCAACATAACCCTAACCCTAGGTCCAATCGTAACCCTAACCGGATCTCTAACCTAGCCCTCAACATAACCCTAACCCTAGCCCAAACCTAACCCTAACCGGATCTCTAACCCTAGCCCTCAACATAACCCTAACCCTAGGACCAATCGTAACCCTAACCGGATCTCTAACCCTAGCCCTCAACATAACCCTAACCCTAGGACCAATCGTAACCCTAACCGGATCTCTAACCCTAGCCCTCAACATAACCCTAACCCTAGGTCCCATCGTAACCCTAACCGGATCTCTAACCCTAGCCCTCAACATAACCCTAACCCTAGGTCCAATCTAACCCTAACCGGATCTCTAACCCTAGCCCTCAACATAACCCTTACCCTAGGTCCAATCGTAACCCTAACCGGATCTCTAACCCTAGCCCTCAACATAACCCTAACCCTAGGTCCAATCGTAACCCTAACCGGATCTCTAACCCTAGCCCTCAACATAACCCTAACCCTAGGTCCAATCCTAACCCTAACCGGATCTCTAACCCTAGCCCTCAACATAACCATAACCCTAGGTCCAATCGTAACCCTAACCGGATCTCTAACCCTAGCCCTCAACATAACCCTAACCCTAGGTCCAATCGTAACCCTAACCGGATCTCTAACCCTAGCCCTCAACATAACCCTAACCCTAGGTCCAATCGTAACCCTAACCGGATCTCTAACCCTAGCCCTCAACATAACCCTAACCCTAGGTCCAATCGTAACCCTAACGGATCTCTAACCCTAGCCCTCAACATAACCCTAACCCTAGGTCCAATCGTAACCCTAACCGGATCTCTAACCCTAGCCCTCAACATAACCCTAACCCTAGGTCCAATCGTAACCCTAACCGGATCTCTAACCCTAGCCCTCAACATAACCCTAACCCTAGGTCCAATCGTAACCCTAACCGGATCTCTAACCCTAGCCCTCAACATAACCCTAACCCTAGGTCCAATCGTAACCCTAACCGGATCTCTAACCCTAGCCCTCAACATAACCCTAACCCTAGGTCCAATCGTAACCCTAACCGGATCTCTAACCCTAGCCCTCAACATAACCCTAACCCTAGGTCCAATCGTATCCCTAACCGTCTCTCTAACCCTAGCCCTCAACATAACCCTAACCCTAGGACCCAATCGTAACCCTAACCGGATCTCTAACCCTAGCCCTCAACATAACCCTAACCCTAGGACCCAATCGTAACCCTAACCGGATCTCTAACCCTAGCCCTCAACATAACCCTAACCCTAGGTCCAATCGTAACCCTAACCGGATCTCTAACCCTAGCCCTCAACATAACCCTAACCCTAGGTCCCATCGTAACCCTAACCGGATCTCTAACCCTAGCCCTCAACATAACCCTAACCCTAGGTCCCATCGTAACCCTAACCGGGATCTCTAACCCTAGCCCTCAACATAACCCTAACCCTAGGTCCAATCGTAACCCTAACCGGATCTCTAACCCTAGCCCTCAACATAACCCTAACCCTAGGACCAATCGTAACCCTAATCGGATCTCTAACCCTAGCCCTCACATAACCCTAACCCTAGGTCCAATCGTAACCCTAACCGGATCTCTAACCCTAGCCCTCAACATAACCCTAACCCTAGGTCCCATCGTAACCCTAACCGGATCTCTAACCCTAGCCCTCAACATAACCCTAACCCTAGGTCCCATCGTAACCCTAACCGGATCTCTAACCCTAGCCCTCAACATAACCCTAACCCCTAGGTCCAATCGTAACCCTAACCGGATCTCTAACCCTAGCCCTCAACATAACCCTAACCCTAGGTCCAATCGTAACCCTAACCGGATCTCTAACCCTAGCCCTCAACATAACCCTAACCCTAGGTCCAATCGTAACCCTAACCGGATCTCTAACCCTAGCCCTCAACATAACCCTAACCTAGGTCCAATCGTAACCCTAACCGGATCTCTAACCCTAGCCCTCAACATAACCCTAACCCTAGGCCCAAACCTAACCCTAACCGGATCTCTAACCCTAGCCCTCAACATAACCCTAACCCTAGGACCAATCGTAACCCTAACCGGATCTCTAACCCTAGCCCTCAACATAACCCTAACCCTAGGACCAATCGTAACCTAACCGGATCTCTAACCCTAGCCCTCACATAACCCTAACCCCTAGTCCCATCGTAACCCTAACCGGATCTCTAACCCTAGCCCTCAACATAACCCTAACCCTAGGTCCCATCGTAACCCTAACCGGATCTCCAACCCTAGCCCTCAACATAACCTAACCCTAGGTCCAATCGTAACCCTAACCGGATCTCTAACCCTAGCCCTCAACATAACCCTAACCCTAGGTCCAATCGTAACCCTAACCGGATCTCTAACCCTAGCCCTCAACATAACCCTAACCCTAGGTCCAATCGTAACCCTAACCGGATCTCTAACCCTAGCCCTCAACATAACCCTAACCCTAGGTCCAATCGTAACCCTAACCGGATCTCTAACCCTAGCCCTCAACATAACCCTAACCCTAGGCCCAAACCTAACCCTAACCGGATCTCTAACCCTAGCCCTCAACATAACCCTAACCCTAGGTCCAATCGTAACCCTAACCGGATCTCTAACCCTAGCCCTCAACATAACCCTAACCCTAGGTCCAATCGTAACCCTAACCGGATCTCTAACCCTAGCCCTCACATAACCCTAACCCTAGGTCAATCGTAACCCTAACCGGATCTCTAACCCTAGCCCTCAACATAACCCTAACCCTAGGCCCAAACCTAACCCTAACCGGATCTCTAACCCCTAGCCCTCAACATAACCCTAACCCTAGGACCAATCGTAACCCTAACCGGATCTCTAACCCTAGCCCTCAACATAACCCTAACCCTAGGACCAATCGTAACCCTAACCGGATCTCTAACCCTAGGCCCTCACATAACCCTAACCCTAGGTCCCCATCGTAACCCTAACCGGATCTCTAACCCTAGCCCTCAACATAACCCTAACCCTAGGTCCCATCGTAACCTAACCGGATCTCCAACCCTAGCCCTCAACATAACCCTAACCCTAGGGTCCAATCGTAACCCTAACCGGATCTCTAACCCTAGCCCTCAACATAACCCTAACCCTAGGTCCAATCGTAACCCTAACCGGATCTCTAACCCTAGCCCTCAACATAACCCTAACCCTAGGTCCAATCGTAACCCCTAACCGGATCTCTAACCCTAGCCCTCAACATAACCCTAACCCTAGGTCCAATCGTAACCCTAACCGGATCTCTAACCCTAGCCCTCAACATAACCCTAACCCTAGGCCCAAACCTAACCCTAACCGGATCTCTAACCCTAGCCCTCAACATAACCCTAACCCCTAGGTCCAATCGTAACCCTAACCGGATCTCTAACCCTAGCCCTCAACATAACCCTAACCCTAGGTCCAATCGTAACCCTAACCGGATCTCTAACCCTAGCCCTCAACATAACCCTAACCCTAGGTCCAATCGTAACCCTAACCGGATCTCTAATCCTAGCCCTCAACATAACCCTAACCCTAGGCCCAAATCTAACCCTAACCGGATCTCTAACCCTAGCCCTCAACATAACCCTAACCCTAGTCCAATCGTATCCCTAACCGTCTCTCTAACCCTAGCCCTCAACATAACCCTAACCCTAGGGACCAATCGTAACCCTAACCGGATCTCTAACCCTAGCCCTCAACATAACCCTAACCCTAGGGACCAATCGTAACCCTAACCGGATCTCTAACCCTAGCCCTCAACATAACCCTAACCTTAGGTCCAATCCTAACCCTAACCGGATCTCTAACCCTAGCCCTCAACATAACCCTAACCCTAGGTCCAATCTAACCCTAACCGTGATCTCTAACCCTAGCCCTCAACATAACCCTTACCCTAGGTCCAATCGTAACCCTAACCGGATCTCTAACCCTAGCCCTCAACATAACCCTAACCCTAGGTCCAATCGTAACCCTAACCGGATATCTAACCCTAGCCCTCAACATAACCCTAACCCTAGGTCCAATCGTAACCCTAACCGGATCTCCTAACCCTAGCCCTCAACATAACCCTAACCCTAGGTCCAATCCTAACCCTAACCGGATCTCTAACCCTAGCCCCTCAACATAACCCTAACCCTAGGTCCAATCCTAACCCTAACCGGATCTCTAACCCTAGCCCTCAACATAAACCCTAACCCTAGGTCCAATCCTAACCCTAACCGGATCTCTAACCCTAGCCATCAACATAACCCTAACCTAGGTTCAATCGGAACCCTAACCGGATCTCTACCCTAGCCCTCAACATAACCCTAACCCTAGGTCCAATCCTAACCCTAACCGGATCTCTAACCCTAGCCCTCAAACATAACCATAACCCTAGGTCCAATCGTAACCCTAACCGGATCTCTAACCCTAGCCCTCAACATAACCCTAACCCTAGGTCCAATCGTAACCCTAACCGGATCTCTAACCCTAGCCCTCAACATAACCCTAATCCTAGGTCCAATCGTAACCCTAACCGGATCTCTAACCCTAGCCCTCAACATAACCCTAACCCTAGGTCCAATCGTAACCCTAACCGGATCTCTAACCCTAGCCCTCAACATAACCCTAACCCTAGGTCCAATCGTAACCCTAACCGGGTCTCTAACCCTAGCCCTCAACATAACCCCTAACCCAAGGTCCAATCGTAACCCTAACCGGATCTCTAACCCTAGCCCTCAACATAACCCTAACCCTAGGTCCAATCGTAACCCTAACCGGGATCTCTAACCCTAGCCTTCAACATAACCCTAACCCTAGGTCCAATCGTATCCCTAACCGTCTCTCTAACCCTAGCCCTCAACATAACCCTAACCCTAGGACCAATCGTAACCCTAACCGGATCTCTAACCCTAGCCCTCAACATAACCCTAACCCTAGGACCAATCGTAACCCTAACCGGATCTCTAACCCTAGCCCTCAACATAACCCTAACCCTAGGTCCAATCCTAACCCTGACCGGATCTCTAACCCTAGACCTCAACATAACCCTAATCCTAGGTCCAATCCTAACCCTAACCGGATCTTTAACCCTAGCCCTCAACATAAACCTAACCTAGGTCCAATCCTAACCCTAACCGGATCTCTAACCCTAGCCCTCAACATAACCCTAACCCTAGGTCCAATCGGAACCCTAACCGCATCTCTAACCCTAGCCCTCAACATAACCCTAACCCTAGGTCCAATCCTAACCCTAACCGGATCTCTAACCCAGCCCTCAACATAACCCTAACCCTAGGTCCAATCGTAACCCTAACCGGATCTCTAACCCTAGCCCTCAACATAACCCTAACCCTAGGTCCAATCGTAACCCTAACCGGATCTCTAACCCTAGCCCTCAACATAACCCTAACCCTAGGTCCATCGTAAACCTAACCGGAACTCTAACTCTAGCCCTCAACATAACCCTAACCCTAGGTCCCAATCGTAACCCTAACCGGATCTCTAACCCTAGCCCTCAACATAACCCTAACCCTAGGTCCAATCGTAACCCTAACCGGATCTCTAACCCTAGCCCCTCAACATAACCCTAACCCTAGGTCCAATCGTAACCCTAACCGGATCTCTAACCCTAGCCCTCAACATAACCCTAACCCTAGGTCCCATCGTAACCCTAACCGGATCTCTAACCCTAGCCCTCAACATAACCCTAACCCTAGGTCCCATCGTAACCCTAACCGGATCTCTAACCTAGCCCTCAACATAACCCTAACCCTAGGTCCAATCGTAACCCTAACCGGATCTCTAACCCTAGCCCTCAACATAACCTAACCCCTAGGACCAATCGTAACCCTAACCGGATCTCTAACCCTAGCCCTCAACATAACCCTAACCCTAGGTCCAATCGTAACCCTAACCGGATCTCTAACCCTAGCCCTCAACATAACCCTACCCTAGGTCCAATCGTAACCCTAACCGGATCTCTAACCCTAGCCCTCAACATAACCCTAACCCTAGGTCCCATCGTAACCCTACCGGATCTCTAACCCCTAGCCCTCAACATAACCCTAACCCTAGGTCCCATCGTAACCCTAACCGGATCTCTAACCCTAGCCCTCAACATAACACTAACCCTAGGTCCAATCGTAACCCTAACCGGATCTCTAACCCTAGCCCTCAACATAACCCTAACCCTAGGTCCAATCGTAACCCTAACTGGATCTCTAACCCTAGCCCTCAACATAACCCTAACCCTAGGTCCAATCCTAACCCTAACCGGATCTCTAACCCTAGCCCTCAACATAACCATAACCCTAGGTCCAATCGTAACCCTAACCGGATCTCTAACCCTAGCCCTCAACATAACCCTAACCCTAGGTCCAATCGTAACCCTAACCGGATCTCTAACCCTAGCCCTCAACATAACCCTAACCCTAGGTCCAATCGTAACCCTAACCGGATCTCTAACCCTAGCCCTCAACATAACCCTAACCCTAGGTCCAATCCTAACCCTAACCGGATCTCTACCCTAGCCCTCAACATAACCCTAACCCTAGGTCCAATCCTAACACTAACCGGATCTCTAACCCTAGCCCCTCAACATAACCCTAACCCTAGGTCCCATCGTAACCCTAACCGGATCTCTAACCCTAGCCCTCAACATAACCCTAACCCTAGGTCCCATCGTAACCCTAACC